>NC_061113.1:22809284-22816279 GCF_002878395.1 Capsicum annuum | reverse complement strand
GTGAACAATTGATAAATCGTTCCCTGACTATTTATCAAAACACACCATAACTAAATTGTTCACTTTTTCTAGTTGAAAGATGGTAATATTTTAGGTAGAAAAAGTGAACAATTGATAAATAGTTCACTGACTATTTATCAAAACACATCACAATTAAATTGTTCACTTTTTCTAGCTGAACGATGGTAATATTTAAGGTAGAAAAAGTGAACAATTGATAAATAGTTCATTGACTATTTATCAAAACACACCTCAATTAAATTGTTCACTTTTTCTAGCTGAACGATGGTAATATTTCAGGACTATTTATCAAAACACATCACACTAAATTGTTCACTTTTTCTAGCTGAACGATGGTAATATTTCAGGTAGAAAAAGTGAACAATTGATCAAAACACACCACAACTAAATTGTTCACTTTTTATAGCTGAATGATGGTAATATTTCAGGTAGAAAAACAATTGATAAATAGTTCATCAAAACACACCTCAACTAAATTGTTCACTTTTTATAGCTGAACGATGGTGATATTTCAATATATCAGGTAGAAAAAGTGAACAATTGATAAATAGTTCACCAATTATTTATCAAAACACATCTCACTTAAATTGGTCACTTTTTCTAGCCAAACAATGGTGATATATCAGGTGAAAAAAGTGAACAATTGATAAATACTTCACCAGCTACTTATTCAAACACACCTCAACTAAATTGTTCACTTTTTGTAGCTGAACGATGGTGCGATATTTCAGATAGAAAAAGTGTACAATTGATAGTTAAGAGATGTTTCGTTAAATAGTTAGTGATATTTCGATTATGAAACTCGAAAAAACGAGACCTTTACCCATTTGAATATGCAGAAAAAGAATCAAACCTTTTTGGATATGAGAAGTTGATTCAATTCAATGAATGCTTCCGCCATTCGTAACTTCAATGGTTCTTATGATATTGTTGAGTAATCGGGGTCCGGTTACAAATCGGGTCAACAATCTAAATCCTTTGCTACACTAAAAATCATTTTTAAATGTATATTCTTTTTTCTTTTAAAAATAAGCTTTTTTGAAAAATGAATTCTAAAAAAACTTTTTTGACGTTTTGTTGGTGCGCAAAAAATAAAGGGATAATACTGATGAAAATATCTGAACTTTGACCGAATTGTCAGTTGAGCATATTGAATTTTGCGAGGTTCTATTGCCCCGTAGACTTTTTTTTTTTGTATTTTAATGGCATATGTCTGCCAACTTTTACACTTAGTCAGTCAACCAAATAGCGGTGGACATACGCGCCATTTAAATAAATAATTATTCCATTTAATTTTTGTTTTACCTCCTAATTATCCACAAATGTAATAAAAGATAAATAATTATTAAACAAAAATGTGACCTTTCCTCTTCTCTATACTCAAACACTTCAACGTTTTCAATCATCTCTTTCACTCTTCATCCTCATTTCTCACTTTGACTGCTCTTTTAAAAAAATTTGCTTGCAAGGTCAACATTAACAACTGTTTGGGTGTTCCTCGAGGTGTGATTTCGTATTGGGGAGCTGTGAGAGTGCTGGTGTTGAACAAATCTTGAAGGTTAGCTTTGTTTTTTGTGACGGTTAAACTTAAAAATTGAAACTTTATGACAATTTCTTTAGGGTTATTGTTCAACAAGTCTGAAGTTTCATAATTTGTCAAAATTAGGGATTTTTGCTAGTCTAAATCATTCTTATTTTTATCAATAAGTTAGGGCTTTTTTGTAATCTAAATTGACTCTTCTTGTGTGACTGATTACTGCATGTTTGAATAATCAAATTTTTCCTAATTGTAACTTGTTGTGAATGTGACTAAATTTCAGGAATGGGTGATTTTACATATATAACCCTAAGATATTTTCATGGTGGGATTTTGAATAGTAAAAGTCAAAAACCAGAATATGAGGGTGGTGAAGTCACATATATTTTTGATGTGGGTATGGATAAGTTATCTTATTTTGAGTTAACTAGCTTCTTAAAAGAGTTAGAGTATGCTACAACAAGGTGCACGTTTCATCTAAGGCTACCTAAAAAGGACTTTTTATTATCTTTTCAATGTGATAAGGATATTTTTAAACTTTCACAATCCTTTGAAAATGGGGATATTATTGAGGTGTACGTTTGTCACATGGTTGATCAACTTGATGGTCCCATTGATTTGCTGAAATACAATACTACCAATAAGGAATCTTTTGTTGCTTTTAATAAAGAAGTGGACAAGGAAATCCATGAAGGGGATAGGGTTGCTGAAAACGGGGTTAAGGGTGGTCATTTTAATGAAGCACCAACTACTGGTGCATATGTTGAGCATGAAAATGAGGTTACAACTAGTGATGCCTCATCTGCTGGTGTTGTTGCAACTAGTGGTGAAGTTGCAGCTACTACTGAGGCTGCAAATATTGATGTTTCTGACCTCTCAACTGAAAACAACTAAGATTCAGATCATGAAGATCTATTTGTTGAAGATGATGCTGAATTTGAAAGTAATTTGCATGAGGAGGACATAAACTTGAGGTCTGAAAGGAGGAAATACCGGAGGAGGAAGAGAAGAAAAAGAATACCTAATGACCTTACAGAAGTTCCTATTGGTGAAGTTGGTCAAGATCTGGGATTTGAGAAGACAGAAATTGCTGATAAAAGTTTAAAAGGTAAAGTTGTTGGGGATGAGTCTGTGTATTATAGTTTTGATGAATATAGTGTGGAATCTGATTTAGAAATTGAGTTAGGGAGGACAGATAGTAGAAAGGTAGTGTATGATAATTTTGCAAAACAGGTTGTGGGGCAATTGGGCATGGTTTTTGAGGATGTGAATGAGTTTAGAGATGTCGTTACAAAATATGCACTTCAAAGAGATGGTAAGTTAGAGAAGTATATTAATGAGTCTAAAAATGTTAGAGTTAGATGTAGGAAAGGGTGTCCTTGGCTGTTATATGCAAGTATTGACAAGTCTATCAATGATTTTCAAATTAAAACCTACAATCCTAAGCATAGGTGTATCAAAATCACTAGAAATTCCATATGTATTGCAAAATTCCTGCACAAGCATTTCAAAGATAGAATCAGTGAGCAACCAAACATAAGAATATTTTAGTTCCAGCAGTTGATTAGAAAGAATTTTGGTATACATGTTTGAAAGACTACTGCCAGGAGAGCTAGAGGTAAAATACTTCAAAATTTAATGGGTAATCATGTGAAAGAGTTTAGAAGAATATTTGACTATAGGGATGAAATGTTGAGGTCCAATCCGGGTTTCACTTGTGTTCTAAAAGTTGACGGTTCTGATGATAGTGGTAAGCTTGTTTTTCAAAGTTTCTACATTTGTTTTGATGCATGCAAAGAAGATTTTTTGGATGGTTGTAGAAGATGCATTGGTTTAGATAGATGTTTCTTGAAGGGAGTAACAAAGGACAGTTGTTGGTTGTTGTGGCTAAAGATGGCAATAATCAAATGTTGCCTATTGATTGGGCTGTAGTACAGTATGATAATAAGAACACTTGGACATGGTTTGTGAAATTGTTGATAGAGGATTTGGGATTAACAGATGGCAGAGATTACACAATCATTTCAGAATATCATGTGTAGTTATCAATATGTAATTTGTTATGATATGATTTTCAGGGTCTTAGAGCAACATTGATGGAGCTTTTACTAAAGGTGGAGCATAGGATGTGTGCAAGACACATCCTTGCCAATTGAGAAAAATGGAAAGGTATTCAAAGAAGGAATCAGTTTTGGAAATGTGTAAGAAGCACCTTTAAAGTTGAAATGAAGAAAAATTTGAACCAATTGGCCATTCTAGGCGGTGAAGATACTGTTCCAGATTTACTTCATTACAAGGTACAAAGTTGGTGTAAAATGTACTTTAGAACTGACATCAAGTATGATAGCATAGATGACATCAAGGGAAAGGGGTGTTGAACATGTTGCAGCAGCTGCAAGAGGAAGGGGAAGGGGTGTTGAACATGTCACACCTCTGCATTCAACATTGGATCTTCCTTGTCTAAACAAATCCTATTCAAATCCAATTTTACATCTTCTATAACTAACCCTAATTTCAAAAATCACAAATTAAAAATTAGTGAAAATAGTGAGAAGAAGTTAGAAAATAACCAGAAATTTGCCAAAGAAAACAAAGAAAATCAATGCAAAAATTTTACCTTCAAGAATTGAGAGGAAAACGGGAGTAGAGTGGAAGAAGGAGATTTACCTCTCCTTAAATTGGTTAAATTAAAAAAATAAAGGAATCTAACCCAAATATATAAAGTTACGCGTCAAAAAAATACGTTTATAATATTTTTTTAATCACTCTCACGCACTCAGGGTAGTAAGTACACGCACTTATAAAAGTTGGCAGGTATATGCCATTAAAATACAAAAAAAAAAGTCTAGGGGGATAGTAGGACCCCCGCAAAATTCAGTATGCTCAACTGGCAATCCGATCAAAGTTTAGATATTTTCGTGAATATTATCCCAAAAATAAAAGATAAATGTTGTTTTTGATGAAAATGATACAAGTAATACTAATTCATTTTACTTATTACTAGTATATATACCCGCGCGATGCACGGATGATATTAAAGTATTATTTTTAATCGTTTTAGATCTCAATATTTTATTAAAGCATGTTAAATTATATTATCTTTAAAAAGTTCAACTATATTATTTCTCAATGAAATACCCTCATGCCCCACCCTCCTCCTGCACCATCACAGACACACTT
The DNA here is from genome assembly GCF_002878395.1 of Capsicum annuum. NCBI lineage: Eukaryota > Viridiplantae > Streptophyta > Magnoliopsida > Solanales > Solanaceae > Capsicum > Capsicum annuum. The sequence goes on along the minus strand of NC_061113.1, from coordinate 22,811,541 downwards.
AATCTATCTATATAAATATTTATAATATAAATGTAAAAAAACTCTTGTGTTTCGTATTTTTTATTATATTATTCATAATTTAAAGATATTATATTATTAATAGTATTTTATTTTTATTTTAAAATTTTTATTCTATAATTCACATCTCTTCGATTTAAATTTATGAATAATAATATTTGTATTATCTAATTACTTTAATATATTCTTAAAATTAGTTAATACATTTTGTCTACTGTATTTTTATTACTTTACTTTTGTCTAATGAATTAAATTGTGTTTTGTATGTAACATGCATAAGCAATTTAGTTTTCTTTTTTGTTATCTCAAAATATAAAAATTAAAACATATTATGAATTTAGTTATACATAAAAGGATAAAATTTAAAATAAAATTCTGCTAAATACTTTTATTTATATGTAAATATACTCTAAAAAGAAGTAAAAAATAATCATGTATATATTTAACTTTGAATTTAAAAGAAATTCGTGTGTATCGTACATGTATAAGTATTTTGAGTTTTCTTATCGCCTATTTCAAAATAAAGAAATTAAAATATATAAGTTTAATTGTGTATAACAAAATAAAATTTAAAATAAATCCTATTAAATATGTTTATTTATACGTAGACATATTCTAAAGAAAGTAAAAACAAACTGAAAGTATAGATGATGGTATTAATCACTGCCTAAAATTTATAAAATTAGCTTTACTTTCAACTTTCATATAGAGTACATAAATTCTAAATTCATGCAAAATATAAAGTAAATATTTTTCAAACTACTTATGATTAATTGAAAAAACATAATAGATAATACTTTATATAAGTATATATTTACATCTTTTAATCTTTTAAGATGTTCGTGTGATCTTTTATGCTGAGATTTCTTGTATATAAAGAAAATATATGTTTACGAAATCAAATTGATCTTCATGCACCAAAAAGTTCTTCGGGTTTGTATACTTCTATTCTATCATTCTTGAGTAGCTGCATGTAAATCAACAAAAACAAAGTCGATGATTCTACTAAATACGAATAGTGGAGGAAAAGAATTTAAAAAGGAATAATACAAAGTGATTTTTTTTTACCATCGATAATGGAGAAAAAGACAAATAAAATTAAGATGCTCATTTACCCTCCAAAAAAAAAATTAAGTTACTTTCTCGATCAACAATGACGGAACACTTAATTTTGAGATCTTCCCCTTAATTAAACTCGAAACCAATAAATAAAAATGAGATTGAGAATATATAATTGGCACAAAAACAATATTGATTGTAAATAGAATAGTGGTAATAAAAATAAAGTGACCAAAATCTCTCTGTAGCAAATTGTTTAAATAGCTTGCTACATATAAATTAACAATATATATACATATAGAAATAGAGGGTAGAAGAGGTGATACAAGTACGATCGTGATCATGAATATTTTTTGAGTATGTTAAAGGCAATCGAAAGAGTGCACAAGTCTAAGTGTGAAGGATGCCCAAAGTCGTCCCTATGGCGCACTCAATGAGCGCCCATTTTGAAGACTAGTCATTAAACAGTCCTTTTGTCATTTGTCTATTATTGTAATGTAGTATAAATAGAACCTTGTAGGGTTTATTTACTTAGTTGATTATTGTTGTACGTTCTTGAAACACTTTTGAAACATCAAAGTCCTCTCTCTACTTGAGGCAACCGAAACCACGACAAAAAACTAGTGTGGATTCAGTAGTGATTGTATTTGCTTGGAAACATTGGTGCTTGAGTGGTGGACTCCTTCCTTGGGTCATTGTAAGAACTTGGTGTTAGTTTAAATGTTTGTAGGGTGTTTAGAGTTTAATATACTCTCTAGTTCTTATCTTACATGTTCTCTGTGTGTCAAGTTATTTATCCCTTTGTATCTTAAGTTAGTCTTTATTATTGTTGCCTTTTGATGTCTTGTTCGTGTGGGTTGTTTTTGTGAATTTGTGGACTGTTATCAAGAGGGGGGAAAGTTTTTTAAAAAAGCGTCAGACATTTTTCTTGAAAAAAGCCACATATATCAAATTCTACCAAAAAACTTCTTTGAATATGCAGTTTTTTGTGATTTTTTTAAAAATTTAATTTTTAGTGAATTAATTTTTAATTTTAATTTTAAATACGAACTTTTACTTTTTAATTAATAAATGTTTTGACTTATTTTTTCATTATTTTTTAAAATTATAATTAGTTTTGAATTTTTAAAAATATTAGATTGATAAGATTTTTAAAAATATATTATTAAAGTGCATGGGG
>NC_061113.1:22762298-22809184 GCF_002878395.1 Capsicum annuum | reverse complement strand
AGTCTTCCTTTTTTCCTTTATTTTCAACCCAAATTCTTCTCTACTATATTTCATTTTCATGCATAATTTGATATGTTTTATTTGAGTTTGAGGGTATATCAAAAATAATTTTTCTAATCACAAGATAGGGGTAAGATTGTGTGCACCTCACTTTTTCCATATCTCTTTTTGTAATTACACTTTGTTATTATATAGTCGGATAGCCATGAATATATTTGGAAGAAAAAAACAAAAGAGAGAGGTTTTTGGTGGAAACAGAACCTTGAATATATATGAATTTATAATACTCATCCCATCTCATTTTTACTGCCACTTTTGCTCTTTTTACGCACATTAAGAAAAATAATACAGTAATAAATACAAGTTTTAGCTTAATAAGTTATTCCTGTTATAAATGTATTTACAAGATCTACTTTGATAACTATTAGGATTTGAAGCATCCGTCTTTTACTCAGACGAGGAGTGAGTTTTGTTCATTGTATTTACAATCTTATTATCTCTCATTCCTCAAGACAAGAAATAAGAATCACTCTCTCTATTCTCTTTACTCTTTTCTTTATTCTTTCTTATTTTATAACACGTTATCAGCACGAGACTCTGCCAAATAAGGTGAGATTATAAATCTAAAGGTCAAGGTTAGTAATTCCTTATGTTATTTGTATTTTTCTATTAACAATATAATTATTGCTGTATTTGAGGAAAAATAATTGGTTTGGAACCATTTATATTTTAAATTCATTCCTCAAGAACAATATTATCAATATGGATGATAATATTTGGGTTCAAGTCCCATCGATTTATGTCTAAGACGCCTTTATATGGATAAAATATTAAGTTTGAATCTCAATACACCATATTGATGTGATGGCTAAGGCAAAATAATGGATATTGGGTGAAAAGTCATGAAATTCGACCCATTGAATATGCTCCATTCCATGAAATGAATGTGGTAGCAATATATGATAAGTCTGAAATATGACAACTTACTTCATTCTAGAGGTATATGTGGTAGCAGTGCATAATATGTTTGAAAAAAGATAAGTGATTGAATGCACGAATATAATAATGATCATCAAAAGTGATGATATTTTTACACGCTTATATGATTATAAGATATGTTAGAGAAAAATTCTCTACATTATATGTATGCTTCGATTTGCTTCTGACGTAGCAAAATCTTGAAAGAGGTTATAAGCTATCATAATTTGATAGGCTTAAGGCACGATTATATTCCCTTCCTGGGGAATGAGAAACTTATTAATGTAAATGTGCACTTGATTGTGATTGTATCACAACTCACCTTCGAAAGAGGTTGAATAATTTTGAAATCTACTTCTGAAGTAGTAAATCTGAAATTTATTCATGTAATAGTAAATCTGAAATTTACTAAAGAAAAAGTACATGTCATGGTAAAGTTGGAGTTTACTAGAATAAAAGTTCATAAATTGATATGAACGATTGTGACATCTCGAAGATATGTATGTATTGAAGAACTAAAAGATTCTTCAAGAATTGTTTATGTCGTTTGTTCTCATGACAAGTTGGTTGGACCAACTAATATTGGGATTGGATCCCTTCAAATCTGAAAATTATAAAAGGTGAATAAGGGCCCGTTCACCTATCATGTGATATGTTGAAAAGATGCATCAATAAGATGATCACATGTACATTCATGGTCAACCTATGTTTGATATTCATAAAGTTACTTGTTCAATATAAATTGAGCATGATTTTCAGATTGTGTAATCAAGATAATTCATCTTAATGGTGATGGTTTAGCATTGAATATCTTCGATAAATATCTAAACCATTGTTAATTAGAACAAAACTTAATGTATTGGTCTGAAATATGATATATTGCAATAGCATTTGTATGTATTAGACCAATAAATTATGATTATTTCTTCCCTCTCAACTGGTTCAAGGTCAGGAACCAATTATTTCATCTAATAATTTTGATGTGTGGTATACGATTAATGAATATACCATAATGCACAACAATGGATTCTTCAAAGAAGTAGAGGATGTATGTTAGTTTTCCTAACATAAGGGGATATTATAAGCACTATGAAATATGTTAGGAATTATCACCAGATCCTTATCCAAAAGATAATTCAAGTCAAATGCCGAAAGCATCGCATATTAAGCGCAAGTGCTCTTATTTTGTGTTCCTAAAGGACAGAGTCTATGCATGCGTGAAGTGTGGTAGACTAATCGGTTCCAAATGAAATAGTCCTTGAAAAATAAGGAGCAAATAATCATAATAAGAAGGCAATGAACTCTTGAAAAGCCTACGACATAACACTTCATGAAACCTTATGTAAGGTTCATGTGCCTGAAAATAATAAAGTGATGAGATCTTAAAATGTTATGTCGCATTGTGAACCTATACAAAATGATATATCATCAATATCTTTGACACAATATTGACGCAATATTGTGAAAGATTACGAGGATCCGAATTTTACGTTTATTTAAGCATGCTGACGTAGAAATATTTATCAAGAGACATGAAATGATGCATTTTGGTAAGTGTAAAGCTTATTTGATTTGCAGTCCTGGCACTTGAAGATGTCACTCATGAAATGTTGAATATTGTCACTTGACAAAACTTATGTGAAAACTTTTAAGAATTCAAACTGCTTGAAGCGTATAAAAATTTCTGGGAAACTTATTTATAATCTTTATATTGTATAAGCTTATTGCTTAAACATCATTGGAACTATTGGAGAGTTTTCAAAGAAATAGATTATTTGTTGAAATTCGAAATATATCGAATTGGATTGGTTATGAAGTACCATATCTTAGTGCAATTGATGCACTCATGTACCTTACAAATACTAAAAGGCCTATAGCCTTTTCAGTTAATTTGTTAGCAAGGTATATTTCTGCTCCTACTATGAGACATCAAAATGGGATAAAACGCATGAGCTTGTTTTATTCTAAAGATTGCAGTCCCGATCTTATTGGTCATGCTGATGATGGGTACTTATCTGACCCACATAAAGCTCGGTCTCAAATAGGCTATGTGTTCATATGTGGTGGTACTGTCATATCTTGGAGATATACAAAGCAGTCTATCATAGCCACTTCATCGAATCATGCTGAGATAATAGCTATTCATGAAGCAAGCCGAGAATGTGTATGGTTGAGGTCCATGATACATCTCGTTCGAGAAAAATATGGTGTGAAATATGACAATCTACCCACAATTTTATACAGAGATAATCAGCATATATAACACATCTTAAGGGAGGATTCATAAATGGAGATAGAACGAAGCACATTTTGCCAAAGCTTTTCTACATACATGAGCTACAAAAGAATGATGATATTAATGTGCAACAGATTCGTTCAACTGAGAATGTGACTGATTTATTCACCAAATCTTCTCCAATTGTAACTTTCAAGAAGATGCTGCACAAGATCGAGATGCAAAGGTCAAGAATGTTCTCATTAGGGGGATTTAATATGCGCTGTACTCTTTTTCCCTTACGAGGCTTTGTCCCACTGGGTTTTCCTTGTAAGGTTTTTAATGCGGCAGCCGAAATGCGTATTATTAGAGATGTGTACTCTTTTTCTTTCACTAGATTTTTTTCCTACTTGGTTTTTACTAGTAAGGTTTTAACGAGGTACATTATCTACCAATTAGACATTCAAGGGGGAGTGTTACAAATGTATTTACATTATAGTGAATGTCTATCAAGATCTACTTTGATATCTATTAAGATTTGAAGCATCCGTCTTTTACTTAGACTAGGAGTAAATTTTTCCTATAAATAGAGGGGTTTTGTTCATTGTATTTACAATTTTATGATCTCTCATCCCTCAAGAGAAGAAATAAGAATCACTCTCTCTATTCTCTTTACTCTTCTTCTTTATTCTTTCTTATTTTATAACAATTCCTATTTATTTCAGACCTCTACATTCGTACTTTCTCCGTCTCAAATTACTTGGCATGTTTGATTTTTACATAATTCTTAAGAAAGAAATTAATAAGAGGTACAAATTGGTTAATATGACCTTATTTAATCTTTGATTAAATGAATCTTCTTCCACTAATATGGGTACATTTGGAAAAAATGGTTACTTATCTCTAGGATTCTTAAACATGACAACTATTTTGAGACCTTTTTTGACAAACATGTCAAGTAATTTGAGACAATATTAGAATAGATATTTTTATAGAATTGAACAATATTTAAAAGGACTATTTCTCTAATGTTACTTTCATACTTAGAACCAATTACCAAGTTTACCTTGAACTCCTATACTGACAACTATTTTGAGATAATTTTCTTTTAGCTAAAATAACAGTTAAAATGGAAGGAAGAGAGATCGGATTACATAATATATTATGTTGTCCCAATTATATAGGTCGGCCAATTTGTCTCAAATTCCAGCATCGTGTGTTCAATGTTACTATAATAGCCCTCTTAATTAGCTCTGACCACATCAATTTTGGTGATCAAAAGACTAATTCGACTTGAATCATGTGACTTCATGATTATTGTTGTCTTAAATATCATCATGTATAAATGATAAAATACATCTTATGGCCTGTGAGAATGAAAATGATGCATCATAAGAGGAGTATTCCACATTTTTGTTAATGAAATACGTAAGTTGATTAGGCACAAAACCAAACAAGCTATCCAGATTAAGTACGTGTTTTTATCCCTTTTTTTGACTTTCAAGCTTCGCTCATTGAATAATAATTTGACGATTCATTGCATTTACATTTATGAATCCAAATGGCTCATGAGAATTGTTGTCCCCTTGACTTTCTATATCTTCTTGTTAATATGTAAAAAGAAAAAAAAAAATTCTACATATCTAAAATTTAGATTGCACAAAATGCTTGGTTTGTGATTTTTACCGACTTGTGACCAGAAGGCTACAAATTTGAGTTGTGTAAAACAATTTCTTGTATAAATGCATGGCCTGGTTCTTTTCCTAACTCTGCATAATTATAACAAGAGCTTAGTGCACCGAACAACCCAATAACAATTATAAACAACATATTTTCTTTGAGACAATGATTTAACCTATTAAAAGATAATCAAACAATCTTTGCACCTAATCAAAGCATGTAATGACAACATACCAAACGACTACCATTTGGCATAGAGGCCCCTACCTACATTTTGCCTTCCTATTTCTAGGAACCCAAGTCACTTGGTTAAATCAAAACCATAGCATATACTTAATCATCAAGAATGTCTCCTATTTATATTAGTGAACAATACAAAAACAGCTAAATTGATGAACTAGTGTATTAGTTCAAAATCAATTGTACACCACTCTTGATCACTGTGATTTATATCATGTGGTACTTATTTTTCTATACATTGCGTCAATATCAATTAATAATGAAATTTATTGTAGATTTTTCGTGTAAGAAAATCCATGCGATAGCGTATAGTCGATTTCTGAAGGGTACGTACCTATTAAAGCATTTAAGCGATCGATAGGACGTGTTGAAGTGAAAGCCTTTACTACTATTAAACCCAAATGATATCATATGATTTCAATTTTTGATTGACTTTACATATTTAGGTATCAATTTATTATGCTTTGTACTAAAGGAACAAAAAAAATTACTAGTTGGGGCCATCCATCAACTCCTCCACAAAAAAAAGAGCTAATTATTGGGGGCCACGAAATCCAATTAGTAAATTGCCATGGATTCTACTTGTCTAAAAAATTTTCATAGTGAAGGGATGGATCATTCAAATTTGGACTGAAGTATTTTATTTTTTCCAATTTGAAGAAGTGCACAATATAACATGAGATTATTTTAACTTAAGATTCATGGCTCGATACACTTTTTAACTTGGACTTGGTTATTGGATGTCTCTCAAACCCAAAGATAGGTTTGATCATCCAGATATTGGACCGAATGAACACTCAATTGCATCATCACAACAACGATGAATGTCAATGATATATGAAAATTCTCTCATTTTTGAAATTGTGTGGTGATTTCATGTTCCATATGTAGTGTACCATGCTCTATGACATATGTACACGATATACACAAAAAAATTTCAAAACACTATCAGACTATTGTGAGTTAGTCATGCATGGGGTAATAACCGTTGATGCCCCGACCCACACCATTATGGTCGTAGGTCACAACAGGGGGATTTTCCATCAGCCTACTTTATCGACAGGTGGTAGGAGCGCAATGAACTTAGAACAACTATTTAAACAATACCTAAAGGATTCTATTGGTCTTCTTGTAAGTGAGTTTAGATTTAGAATGGTAATTTCAGGCTTTGGGTTAGTGGTGCAAATTTATCTATGATTTTTTAGCATTGTTGCCATATTGTATAAACATATACTTGCTTTTCACAAAAAAAATATATTGTTTATAATTTAATAAAGCGACGTTAAATGACACCCCTTATAAAATTATGACTCTGCCACTAACTATAAGTACAAAACATAAAGTAAACATAGAAATTTCTAAAGTATTTTATCTAACTCCATTAATCTTGGCTTGACTGGAGTGAGATTACTTGGAACTTACGATGTCAATAGTCTACACTCTGAGGTGTAGCATTTTACAACCCATAAACTTATTGAAGTAGATATTAAGTAGCTGTTTTTGTTAGTTTGTTTGTTTGTTTTTCTGCATTCCATTAAACCATGTGATTAGGTGTTTGCTTTCAACACTTTATCACCATAGGTGATAAGACTTAGGTCCATGATTATGTGGCAATTTAAAATGTGCATGCCATTATATGCAAGAAAAATCATATAAGACCAACTTAATTATATTTTCCAAATTAATCATCAAAAATCATATCATCATCATGTGTTAATCGATCACCAAATACCTTCACTACTAAAATAATGCGTATTTCTGATTGAATATATCCCTCGAAATGGATTGTCAAAAATGTTTTTGACGAGCTTTCTGACATGAATATTTATTCACATGTTTTTAGTAGTGAGTTAAATTTTATATATAAAGGTCTTCCATTCAATAGGTTATGTGTTCAATTCTCACTATTTTCTCTTTTGGTTCTTTTTCTCTTTCAACGATTTCGATGTAATAAAAAATTGCACAAAGTTAATGAAATCAAGTCATGTGTTAGTTGAGTTGTATAAACCATTATTTGCGTTAATTGTTAAAATAGTTGGTGAACTAATTCGACTTTATTTACAGCACAGGGCATTGTGATGAATCATCCACTATTAATATTAAATAACTTGAATAATAGGTCATCATAGACCATAGTTTAGATTAAGCTTATCGATCAGACAATTAAATGTTCAATACTTCAATTCAAAATAGTTTAAAATTCTTTAATCATGAAACAGAAATGTTTGTGTTAAAAGGTTTTGAACTTTTTAAATGAAAGCATCTTGAACATAAAGTTATGAAGCATATGATATGATTCCTATTAAAATCTTTCTGGTTTAGTGGGAAGTTGACCTTAGATATTAAAATGAGCATATCTGCATTGGGATCTTCCTAGTTATTTGAGTGGTTTTCAAGATTCATTAATAATAATAAACAGGGAGTTGCTCGGACGGTAAACACCGTTTACTTTCAACTCCGAGGTTGTGAGTTGAAGTCATCAAGGAAATAAAAAGGGCTGAAGTTCCTAGAGAGGGGTGAAAAAAGATGATTAATTAAAAAAAGAAGAAGACAATATCGTTCAGAATGACCATTATTTATTATCTTTGCTAATATATGTGAAAAGAATCTATCAAGGAAATGAAATTTTTGCTTCTGACAGATTTCACCAATGTAGCTTATGAACGAGTTTAATATTTTCTAATATTATTGGAATATCGATGTATCTGTTGCTTGGAGCTGGTTGATTCACCTGTTTCATCTCACTGACGAATATACAGTGAGATCAAACTGGTGAATCAACCTGGTCGAATGAACAGATACATCAATTTTTCAATAAATATACAAAACTAAAAAATAAAAAAATAAAGGTACGTAAAAATAGTGTGGGATAAGTCCTTATGCAAGAAAAAGTTCATTGTTTAATCAACTCAATGAACAAAGTGAAATCAACTTTCTTTCCAACTTTTGTCAAAAAGAGGAGAAAAGTTTGTCAAGCTTGTGGAGAAAAAACTTTTCTTTTTCTTTTCATGAACATCTCTTCTGATGATATGCGATGAGCTTGAACATAAAAGTAGGGATTGACAGAGTTGGAATATCTTAGAAGCTCGATTAGCTGACTACCTGAATTTTTACCTTATTGGTGAAGGTTCGATCCTGTCCTGTATGTAATCTACTCCCCCTACCCCGATGTATCAACTTAGAAGACTTGTTTAGGACTGAGACGTAGTTATCAATTATCATAATGTTGAACATCTCTTATGTGATTGTTGTGGAAAGTAACAAGTAGAACATACCCATATAACAAAAGAACAAAAAAAAGGAAAAGAAAGGAACAAAATACTATCCCCACTAGTAAATTTAAAAGAAACAAAATCCACTGTACAAGACAAGATGGAAATCAAGAAAGATTTCTCCATGAAAAAGACTTGCATGTTGTTGTTGGTGTTGGTGTTGTTAGACCTTTTTTATTTTTCCACCAAAAGTACAAGTTACCCTTTCTCCTCCTTTTCTCTTCTGAGCATTCATCTAGTCGACTCCAACTTGTTCTGAACTGGACTAAGACATAACTCTTTATCGTCTTGGTCTAACTAATAATAGGAGATAGAACTTGTTGATCTTGAATACTTCTTAGAAGAATTAGGTGAATTTGAAGATGATGACACATCAGACCTTCTTCTTAGCATTTGCCTCATTCCATCAGCTACTTCAATTGCTGGATTAGACTTATATTTTCTACAAAATGTCATATGTGCCTTCACAGCATCTTCCATACAAAGAAATTGTTTTTTTCCTCTTTTCACTTCATCTCTAACTGCTTCTGAACAAAGTCCACATAGCCATTTCCCATTAAAATTTTCTTTCACTTGACTAATGTAGTCTAGTGTGCAATCTTCTTTAAGTCCACAACACTCACACTTTGCCAACTCTATGTCCATTTCTTGAAAAACAATTCCACAAAAATTTTCAATAGTCTTTTTTGAGTGGGCTCTATTTTTCACTAGAGATTTATGGGTATTTTGAGGTAAAGGAAAGGAAAATAAAAAAAGGTAGGAAATTGGGAGGGGAGGAAATGAGAAATTTATAGTGGAGAAAAGTGGCATAAATTGCTCCATGTTAGGAGGGACCATAGGCAATGGAAAATTAGACAACTTGGTCTAGGAGAGGGTCCACCATCCTTGTAATTAAATTTTTTGTGTTTTTTATTTTTTAGAAAAAAAAGAAGAAGAAAGAATTGGATTTTACTATTCTATATAGTGTCATATTATTTTGTTTTATTAGGTTGTTACTTACTTGTTATAGTTATGTTATGGTATTTGTTAATTGTTACTTTAGGTGGTGGTTTTTGCCTTTGTGCCTTGAATGACGGTTACTTTCGGTTAGGACTGTTCATCAATTTCCAAAAAAATTATAGTATAATTTTTTTGGTGAGGATTAGGTTTGGCTTTTATAAAAATAGAAAAACAAAAAAGCTTATTGTATGCTATAATATGATTATATTATTTCAAAGGTTAGTTCAAATCAAAATCAAATAATGGAATAAAAATTTAGAAGGAAATCCAATCAAGTATATAAATATTTATGGAAAAAGAAATATATCTTACGTTTAATTCAGCCTCAAAAAATAATACATGAGGTGAAGATTGTCGAATATTGTGACACTCTTCAACACCGCATCTCGGTCCAAGACTGAACACCTCATGCGCGGTAAATTTTAATATGAGAGATCAACATTGATATATAAGATTTGAGATGAATTTTACTCCGATATCCTATTAAATAAATGAATTGTAACACCTCGAAAAAAGATTTAAAATTTATTTTAACACTATAAGCGAGTGTAACTTTTAATCTATCAAGAGTTACGTGATGTATATTATTTTAAGTAGAATTATAATGCTTGTATATTATATAAAACTTTCATATTAAGTGGAGTGTATTGGTGGGACCCAATTTATTTTTGTTAAGTAGAAAAAAGGAACAAAAATGTGTACCAAGAAGAGGTGAAAGGTTCAGAGTATTAATACATAAAAAATTGAGGGTTTATGTTATTATTTTCTTTCTGAAAAAAAAAAACCCCGTACAGTGCTAGTACTTAGCTCTCAATTCTTCTCTTTAACAATCTTTGATACAATTTAAATTACCTCCGGATCTTTGGATAGGATACTTATGGTTCAAGAGGCACTTGGCGACTCAGTGTTATAAAAAATTATCAATTGAATGGTGATTATCTTCAAGGAGGGTGAAGGGACGTTAAAAAGGCCAAGGGAGTGCAAGATGGGGCTAGAAAGCCCTTAAAAGATGACATGCGCCCTATCTGCTTTGAAGGTTCACCCAACCTGCTTTAGATCTGCTAGAGCAGGCTCTTGAGATGCATCTCATGTGCCCCTAAAATGCTTAAGCGGATGCTAAGTGGGCTATCATGCTTTGTTATTTTCAAGGAAAAATTACAGAAACTAACATCCTTAAGACTATAATTACAATAAATAATAACACTTTTTCAAAATTACAACTTATAGCAAAAGTAGCAATATTTTACTCACTTCATAGTAATAGAAGAATATGTATTTTTCAGTTTTGTATATGTATTTATGAGTAATACATATATATTTGTATATGTATTTATATAGCAACATTTTACTTAAATACAAATACAATTTGCTATTTTTTGTAATTATGAAACTGTTGCTATAAAAGTTATAATTAAGGCTACAGAGTTGCTATTTCTGAAATTTTTTCTATTTTTAAATGGGTCACTTTTGGGCCCATAAATTGTAATTATTAAGCCTAGACTATAAATAGGATATTTCTTTCATGGAAAAATTACAGAAAATAACATACTTAAGACTATAATTACAATAAATAACAACACTTTTGTAAAATTACAATTTATAGCAAGGGTAACATTATTTTACTCATTAACTAGGTAAGTGCATGTTTTACTCTCACTACTTTACATTTTTCTATTTTTATTCCACTATTTCACCTCCCCCAAATATAGCCATATCTTTTACCCCCTTTTTTTCATCTTATTTTTTTATCATTTTATTTTTTTATTTTATTTTTTTATTTTCACTTTATTTTCTCTCTTTTTTTTCTCTCTTTTTTTCTTTTTCCTTTTTTTTATTTTTTGTTTTATTTTTATTATCTTTTTCATATTTGAAGATAATGATTTTCAAGATTTCAAAATAAAATATTATTACTGTCTTTCACTCTCTTATATCTCTACCTTTTTTTTCTTATTAGTTTTTTTTCATCTTATTTTTTATCATTTTATTTTTTTTATTTTAATTTCTTTTTATTTTTCATTTTTTTCTTTCCACTTTATTTTCTCTCATCTATTTTTCTTTTTTTTCCTTTTTTATGTTTTTTCGTTTCTCATATCTTTTTTTTATTTTTCTATTTTCATTTTCTTCTTCTTTTTTTCTATTTATTTTGTTCATTTTTTCTTTTGTTTTTACACTTCTATTTCTCGTTCTTCCTTTTTCTTCTGTTTCATTTTTTTTTTGTTTTTATGTTTTTATATTTTTGTTCTTTCCCTTTTTTTACTCTTATATCTCTAACTTTTATTTTGAAAAAACAAATATGTATATCACATAAACATTCAAAAAACATACAAAATGCATAGCTATACAAATTTGGATATGTATTTATAGTACAAAACATACATATGTTTTTACGAAATACATATCATATTCATATTAAACAGTAGCAAAGATTACTATACTATATATCTTCATATGTATTTGCGAAATACAAAGGTGACTCATATAAAATAAAAATATACATATGGATCAAGTATGTATTATGTAAATACATATGCAGAGCTATATGTATTTTATACGGTGTTGAATTTATCTTTGAATTGTACATAATATGTCATTTTAGAGGGTAACATGAGAAAATTGAAGGAAAGGTGTCTTTTAAGTCTTGAATGAAGGATTGACAACATTGACCAACAGATAGGGTCAAACATCATTAGGAAACTTGATTAAGTTAATTGTGGACTTGATAAATATTTTTAAAACTTTCTAATCTTTTGAAAAATACAAATCAACCCAACCCACACTCCTCTTCAATCCAAATCAACCACTCTCTCTCTAGCTTCTCTCAACTCTCTCCCAACCAACAGTTCTGTAAATTTTCTCCCTTCAACCTCCGGCGAAAAATAGTCGGGCGAGTTCCTTTTCGACTTTCAACCGTCAATCGACGTGAATACTTCTCCATCAACAACAACTTCGAGTTCTTCGTCCTCCCATTTCCTTTTTCACAGGTAAAAAATTATGAAGAAATAGAGGAACTTGAGCCAACTACTCTTCTGGTATTGAAATGTGGACTGAATAAAACCCTTATTTATGGCATTTCTTCTTCTTCTTGTAGTACTATTGATTCAAATTTGTTGGTGATTTTTTGTTACAGTTGATGTTCTTAGTGTGCGTGTGTGTGATGTGTTGGTGTTGTTGGGTTGATTTGTTGTTTGTCTTGGTAGAAATGGTATTGCAACAGTTGAAACATCTGATGTAATAGATGAAACATATGATGCAACACATAAAAATTTGATGCAACAGATGAAAAATCTGATGCAACTATGAAAATCTGATGCAACAGGTAAATAATCTAATAGATCATTCATCTGTTGCGACAGACGACTCTTCTGTTTGGAAGAAATCTAAATAATATTGATCCAACAGATAACTGATTAGTGATCTATTTTTATTCTTTTCAACATTTTACTCTTTATTTTACAACAGATTAGGACTGTTTTTATTCTTTCCAATGGTTTACCCATCTGTTGCAATAGGTCGGTTATCTGTTGCAACAGATAACATACCTGGTGCAACAGATTAGTGATCCATTTTTATTCTTTCCAACGGTTTACTCATCTATTGCAACAGGTCTGTTATATGTTGTAACAGATAAAATACCTGGTGCAACAGATTAGTGATCTATTTTTATGGTTTCCAATGGATTACTCATCCGTTGTAATGGGTCAGTTATGTGTTGCATCAGATAAAATATCAGGTGCAAAAGATAGTGCTGGTTCCCACGGATTACTCATCCATTGTAACAGGTCAGTTATAAGTTGCAACAGATAACATACCTGGTGCAACAGATTAGTTGTCTGTTGGAACTGTTATATTACTGTTATGCATTAATAAATTATAATCTATGTTATGTTCCTGTTAATTTAAGATAACATGGCTCCCAAAAGAAAAGAAAACGAATCAAGTCCAAGTAAAAGAACAAGTGCAGCAGCTCAGCTACATCCACCACTCTATGAGCTTGCTTTACAAGCGTTATCTCAATCAGGAGCAGAAGATAATTAATACGGGGAGGAGGAATCTTTCAAAAGAGATGATCCAAATGCTAATAGCCCTTCTGCCGAAAAGTTGGTCAAAACCTTCAGCATTGATCTTTATCCTGTGAGAATATAGTGTGATGGTGCCATAGATTTAACGGGTGATCTCGTGGTTAAGTCAGTCATGGGAAAATCTTTCGACGCCTTTAGAAAAATACTTCGACATAAAAATTGGATTCTTATTTCAGGGAAATCTACTTTGGGCAATATCTTGATTTGCCGGAGGACAACAATGCTCATTTTATAGCGCAGGTTTATGTATGAAAACAAACATAAGATGGATGAGGTATGGATAAATTATTGTGGCATGCCTGTTTGTTTTGGTTGGAAGGAGTTTACCATAGTTACCGGACTAAAATTTTATCCTCCTTCTCTTTCTCAAGTTATACCTACTCTGACCCCAAAAAAGCACACCGCACACCCAAAAAAGGAAAAGGAAAGTCGAGTGATCGTGATGACCTGGTGTCCATTGTTGGTCAAAGCTTCAAAAACAAAAATCTGATAGAAGCGTTGAAAGGTAAAGGACTTTCAAAGAAGTAGAAGCAATCATTGTGCTTTATTTGGTTTGTACATAATGTTCTTTGGGCTAGAGACTTTAACAACAACATAAGCCTCGGTTTAATAAATCTCTCTGAGGATCTTGAGGTATTTAACAACTATCCTTGGGGTTATGAAAGCTTCAAAATGACTATCAAATATTTGTTGACTCCGTTAACGCCAAAAACAGTCAATTTATATGATTTTTCATGGGCCTTCATGGTAAATATTTCTTTTATCGTGATATGATTCATCATTTTTTTTATTCAATAATGCTTTTGATTTATTGGCGTTATGTTATAGGCTTGGGCATTTGAAGCCATTCCTTATTTGAGACAACAAGTGAACTACCAGGAAGAAGTTTCCTGTCCAAGAATTCTGAGATGGTTGTCGGCCAAAACCGACAAAAATGTTAAATTTCTTGATCTTTTTAATCCCCCCAAGGAACCAGTAAGTCCAATTCTAATCAAATTTTCTTTTTAATTAATGATTAAATGATTTCATCATCATTCTTAATATATTTATCGATTTATTTTAGATTGTCCATCCGTGGCTTGTTCCGACCAATCGAGAGTTGAAGATGTCATATTTTCTTACTTTAAGGTCTGTGAAACTTTATCGGACCCTAAGGTTGTTGATGGAATAAAAATGGAATTGTTTGGAGCAAAAACCATCATAAGAAAAATAATTTTGGAGGGTGGGGCTAATGATGCTCCTCTTACAGTTTTTGAAACAACAAGCCATTATGATTATGATCATAATGGTTGTACATATTTTTCTCCAGATTTTGCCGCATCTAGCGAATGTTCTTCATGCAAATGTTAAGATTGCAAGGCGAAACACGATTGGGCTGACAGATTGGGCTTGTTTGATTTGTGCACTAACTCAGGCATATTTTTTTGATAGGGTAATAAGCTCGGAGTTATGTAACGTTTGATAGGCTTGGTAGAGACGGTTTTGGATCACACGTTACGTAACTCCATGCTTATTAATTTATCAAATTGGTTGAGCAAGATACATGGAGCAACGCTCTATAAAAGTGTGTTGTTCAACTGTTGGGACCATATCTTCAACATGCATCAACACATTTTGACCTAAAATAAACACAGCGACCCTCCATGTATCCTTAAGGCTTCTGAAGAAAGTATTCTGAAGGGCTTTTAGAATGCCACAACTTTGAAGGTAGTGTTCCTGATCGAGCTCACAAGAGACGAGGAACTCCTTACCAACTTTAAAGATGGCAACTACCAGCTTGAATACAGAATCAACAAGCTGGAGGCAAGCTTGAAAATTATCGAGATTCACATACTACAAAAAACATCTGATCTTCTCCAAGGAATGTTGAAAGCATGCTAAGGCAAGAAAACACAATCAATTAATCCATATTGCTAAGGAAGTAATTATACTCTATGTGCCTTTCAATCTCGTTTGTGGTTCCGATCAGGTCAACGACAGTGAACCTGATCGGAAACATAAATAAAAAGGCATGGGAAGAAATTTCAAATTCAGAAATTGCTGACTTCGATTAGTTTCCTTATTTTAACTACAGTTGTTGTTGGCGTAAGTTTTCTAGACTTGCTGAATATCATTTCAACCCTCGATGCCCATGAGGCTGGTTTGTTGGTCTTCTCCTATTTTCTACCTAGGTGATAATCCCGACAATGCAGCTCCCTAGCAAAGTGTCCATCTGCATTGTTTTTCTTTCAGAGACATAACAAATGAAATTACATTACCGGATACACTTTCATATTTGCACTTGATTCAGATTTTGCATCTGTTAAGATAATTCCATCGGCCAGATTCGTTAGAAGTTACTTTCTACCATATGTCTCTTCTTTAATTAGCTCTCAGATGATATAGTCTTCCATCAACCACCTATTTTCCTCAAAAGCATTCTCCTACCACACTTTCTGGCATATAATCATCACCCCGAGCGACCAACCTAGCCATATAAATTTTGGCCAGGGAAATAACTATATTGGTTTTCCATTCTTATTTGATGCAGTGCGAGGCTTCGAGGGCCCTCTAAGGTTCCAATGCACACTTAAAGTTAAGTCCAATCGCTATTGGTTCTCTGTAGTGATGAAAAATATTGATCCTTTATCAAAACTTAACATGCATAAACACGAGCAACAACCGTTAGTAATTTGTAATAGGGTATCTGCACCATCTTCATGAGGTCCTCAGCCTTATCAATTTCGAACCCATCAAACATAACGGTACAATGCAGGATATTGTTTGAATGATCAATTCCTAATCTGTTAAAAACTGCATTCACAAAAATATTGTACTTTGTGTGTATTCTCCCGGTGACCTTATCAGTAATACATACTTAACTTCCACACATATGATAGTGGATCCATCTGCACGCACCTTATTCTTCCTAGCCCATCTATGGCTTAAATTGAATAAATAGATGACTAGCTAGTTGTAACAGATGACATATCTATTTATATTGTCAAACAATTGGAGACATCTATTACGACAGTTGATCAACCTGTTGCAGAAATCAAACAGATATATACATTTGTTGCAAAATATTACCAGTATGTTGTATTGTAAGTTATCTAACAGAAAGAATATATTTTGCAACAGATTACCCATCTGTTAGATTTATTTTAAAGTAATTTTCTTTTTTTTCCGAAATACAATAATTTATAAATAGGTCTTTCCTTACAAATATGGATGATCCAGATTCGTACAAGAATATTCATGTCGAGTCCAGGCGTGAACTTCAAAGGCAGTTTGATAAATTTCAGAGAGATTTGGCTAACTTCGGAGCAAGGCTGTCGGATGAAAAATGTCCGATTGACAATAATAATAATAATAGTAGTAGTAATAATAATTAGGTAATATTTTTTATTTTAGCGCATGTATGTATTTTATTTTCCTTTCCTCTTTTTGTTGTCGACTTTGAATTTTTAATTCTTATTTAGTATTTAATAATAATTATTCTATTTATTCCTTATTCTCAACATGTTGTCGACGGTTGGTGGTAGGGATTGAGCAGCAATTTGTGTCAACAGAAGTTAATCTTCTACGACAGATCGATCATATGTTGCACCTGAAGGTTATTAATAAAAAAGGGTTATTGTTGTCATTAAGAGGGTGAAAAGAAAAAGAAGACATGACTTCCCGATAATTCAATATAAAAAATATTTCGTAAATAAATAATAAAAAAATAAATGATAAACACAATTTATAACCACAATTTTAATAACTGATCGTGACTTTTCACCATTTTTGTTTTTGAATTTTTTTTAAAATTATTTATTATATAATAAAATGATTATTATTTTATTAAGGAATTTGAAAAGGTATTTTTTTTTACTTATAAAATAAAAAAGTAAGAAAATTTGGATTAATGATATGATGATAGTTAAGTAGATTATATGTTGCAACAAATAAATTATATGATGCAACAGGTTCACTATTGTTGCAATAGATGATATATCTGTTGTCACAGATGATTTATCTGATGCAACCTATATCAAGTCACAACTCAATAAAAGCGGTTCTTGGAAAGAACTAATTAATAATAATAATCTGAAAAGTTATGACTTATCACAATATTTCTTAATTTATTTAAGTCATTACTTTTTATATTAATAAAAAATGTAATTAATAAATGGAGGTGAACAGTTAGATTATATGTTGCAACAGATAGGTTATCTGATGCAACATATTTTACACTTGTTGCAACAGATAATATATTTGTTGTCACAGATGTGTTATCTGATGTAACAGATATAGAATCTGTTGCCACAACTCAATAAAAATGGTTCTCCAAAAGAACTAATTAATAATAATAATCTGAAAAGTCATGACTTATATCACAATATTTATTTTCTTAATTTAATCAAAAATATAATTAATGTATGGAGGTGAATAGTCACGCTTTTTTGCCTCTCATTCAAATTCAATTCTCTATAAATAGGTCCCTTCTTACTCAATCGTTCATTCAACTACACTCTATTTATTTATTGCATCTCGTCTTTCATATTACACTCTAGAAGATAAGATTATAGTTGACCTAGTGTGGGATGTTGCTTTTCTGCAAGACGCCGTGAATGAACTTTGGAATTAAGTTTGTGACCTGCAATGGGAACTGGGAGGAGTTACAGCAAGAATGCTCTGTGAGATACGCAGGCTGAGGATGGCCTTGCTACTTCCGGTTGAAGATTGACCGGCTGACAATGATGATGATGATGATGATGATAATAATAATAATAATAATTAGATTATTATTTATTTAGTCTATTATATGTATTTTTATTTGTTTTTGTTTAATAAATAAATTATGTTTGATCTTTGACGTTTTCATCCATATTTAATTTTCATTCTGTCTATTATCTTCTCAACTGACATGTCGACGATTCGACGTAAAAAGGAATAATTTAGAATCCAGTAGCAATGGCAAGATTTATCTATTGAGTTTGTGGCAGGGGTTGATGTGTTGTTCAAAACAGATTACTCATATTGCAACAGATAAAAAGTTGATGTAACAGATAAATAGTCTGTTTCAACAGATGACTAGTTTGTTGCTTTGCTTGGCTCTGACGTTTTAATTCGTACTCCCTCCGTCTTAAATTACCTGTCCCAAATTGAGATGCCACATTAATTAAAAAATAATTAATAACATGTCTAGTTTATCATAACCCACTGATCAGTTGGTGGGACAGTAGACGTGTTTGAAATAACCATTGTTTGCTATTCAATCAAAATTTCATAAGAGAAGAAAGCTTTTTACGTCGGTCGGCATATAGTCCCCCTATTAAATGATGTTTCCATTTTAATTTAAAGAAAAAATGATTAATGCAAAGGGTAAAACATAGATTTTTTTTAATTTTTTCTTGATTAATGAAAAAGACAAGTAAAATGAGAAATCGAATTAGGAAATTTGGGATGGATAATTGGACGTAAGGAATAATTTTGAATCCAGTAGCAATAGCAAGAGTTGAAAATATATTGGTTATCTGTTGGGTTTGTGGCAGGGGTTAATTTGTGTTGTTTCAAACAGATTAATCATTTGTTTCAATAGATAATTAGTCTGGTGCAACAGATAATTAGTTTGGTGCAACAGATAAGCATTCTGATACAACAGATAAATCTTCTGATGCAACAGATAAATAGTCTGATGCAACAGATTGATCATCTGATGCACCAGATGATTGATCTATTTAAATTATGGGCATTTATGCTGGATTTATGATCGGAATTTTATCCATTGTTGGAAAAATAGAAGTGTACTCAGATGACAAATACGAATAAAAATCATAATTTTACTTACCAAAGTCACCTATGAAGTAATGCCAAAGTGGAAAGTGATGTAGTAAACAAAATTTGACCTAATAAATTGGTCAGATCGCAACAGTAGTGCTGTACCAACAACAACAACAACAACAAATGGTCGACGTTAAGAAGATAAAGATGATAATGAAGTAGAAGATGATGAATAAAGCAGTAAAAACAGAAACAATGAACAAAAAAAATCACTAAGAGAGAGAAAACAACAATGGATGAGAAGAGAGAGAAAGACGCCTTTTTTTCCTCCGTTTTTCGTTATTTTAGGTATACATTAGGATCAAAGTGTAAATTTAAAAACTTGTGGGTTATTTTCAAACTTTTCCAACTTTCTTAATCCATAATAAAGTAATTGTCACCTCCAACTAATAATTAAGACTTGTGTCACCTACACCTCATTTTAAAATTCTTTTGTCACCCGTGGCCTAAACCTTCGGGTAACATATGTACTTTTATTTTCTTTTATTGTTTAAGATATGTATCATGTATTTTTTTATCATCTATATGTATATGTATAAATTGTCATTTTTGTTATAGAGATTTTGTATCTTATATGTTTATATATACATGTGAAGTCAGTTATGTATTTCTGTAAATATTTATGCATGTTCTTTTAATCATAAATACATATGCAGATCTGTATGTCTATTTATTTTGTATATCTCTTGAATATGTATATATGATATAGATATTGCCTATTAAAAATAAAAGATAGAGATAGAAGAGTAAAAAAATAGAAAAAACAAAAACAAAAAATAAAATTTAAAAAAAAAACTAAAAAGAAAAAAAAAAGTGACATAGAAGTGTAAAAATAAAAGTAAAAAAAATAAAAAATAAAAAATAAGAAGAAGAAAACAAAAAAACGAAAAAGGAAAAAAAAGAAGAGAAGTAGAAGAGAGAAATAATGTGGAAAGAAAAAAATGGAATAGAAAAAGAAATTAAAATAATAAAAAAAAGATTAAAAAAATGGAAAAACTAACAAGAAAAAATAGCTAGAGATACAAGAGAATGATATTTTAAAATTTTGAAGATCATGGAAATAATAATCTTCCTATTTGAGTTTGATTTGGAAAAGAAATCTACTAATTCAAAAAAAAGTAATTTTGGGAATTTAATTAGGTGAGATAATTATTCCTTATTTAACTCAACTAATGTGAGTAAAACAACGACAGTTAATCTTGTGGTATATGTATTTGTATAGCAACAGTTCACTTAAATACAAAATATAATTTGCTATTTTTTGTAATTGTGAAACTGTTGCTATAAAAATTACAATTAAGGCTCTATAGTTGTTATTTCTGAAATTTTTCCTTCTTTCATTTAGTAGGTAGCTTCTGATGAATTATGAATGTTTACTCCTTTGAGGGCGAGTGACAAGTTTGGATTAGCTTGTATTAATATTTCGTTTAGAAACGTGGGTTGCTTGGGAATTGATTCCCTTGAGGTCTACGTAAGAGTTAGGTGCTTATACATAATTTGAATTGAGGATTAAGAATTTAATATATCCTTTGTTTACTTTTCAATTTCTATTTCTATTTTGAGTCTATCTTTACTTGCTTTTCATCTTTCCTTTTATCTTTCGTTCTTCATACCTTAGTTAGTTTTGATTTCGTAGTTTGTCCGTTATCCATCTTCCTTCTCATCTACTCTCTTGTAATCATTTTAAAGAAATTTTGGGATTTCTTCTCTTGCTGCCAAAAATGAGTAGCAACAATAGTACTACATATGTTCTTTCTTCAGTGGCATCACAAGAAATTGAGGATTAATCTCAATTATATAATTTCTCTACTCTACATGTGAATATTATTATGAAATACATGTTTGTGATATAAAAAAGGTAGCAATTGTCGTTTGAATTGAATGTCATACTAGTTCTTAAAATGAGTCTTATAATTAGGGTTCTTAAAAAAAAGGAAAAGATCGAGTTGTGAATTATGATAACAATGAACTTTTTTTGGGTATTTCTAATGGTAGGGGCAAATGTAATATTGAACGATTGTTAAGAAATTTGATTAATTTTGAGCGAAAGGGAAAAATATTGAAATAAGTTGTTAGATGAACCTTTGAATTGTTGATGAATATATTTAGGTATTATATATGTAGTTGATTATGGTGGAGTGATTGCTTACCATTTGGATGGTTGAAGTTATTGGATAGTTGCGAAAGACAACACCTAGGAGTATAGAGTCGTTTGAAACTCATGATCCTGCCATTAGCTAGTGAGGCACAAGGTATATAAAGTTAAAACCCCATCCGCTGTTAAGGCACGACCATAAATCACTTATTTCTCCTAAAAGAGTCGATATAGTTTACTTGGTATATGTGAACAAAGCTTCTCTTTCTATGTGTCAAATACATGAATACATGTCTAATATGATCAAAATATCAATATGCTCGTTCCACTTAAACTTTCTTATCCTCGCGCTTTATGCCCTTATCATATTACTCCTTTGAGGCAATATACTCATAATGTTTCGCATGACCATAAGTGTTTTTACTTGAAATACTGACAATCACATGATTTATCTATCACATCTTATAAATATGAAAAATAATCGTAGTGTTATATTCCCTATCATTGAAAACTACTTGTCTTCACACCTCCTACGTCTATTTGCTGAGTCACGATACTCATATAATTACTCTTATCGAGTTCAGTACCTATAAAGCTATCTTTATTAGAAATTCTTAGAAGTCACCGTGGTATATCTCGCTTATGCTATAAATTAGAATAATCGGCCATAGTATAATTGCACTAATATATTTGATCATTTAGCGATATGGCTATTAGATGATATAAAGATAAAGAACTAGTTTTAAACAGCTAGATATACCATTTGAAAAGGTTAATTATATAGGAATGTTCTACTTGAATGGCTAAATCGTCGTAAGAGTATTTTTTTTTTTGTATATAAGACATTATATGATAAAAGGTTATCCCTATCAAAGGTATTAGGTTTTACTTAGCCTAAATACTGTGTCGTACCTTCCCTTATTGCGTCTGTTGGACAATAAAATGTTCGAGATAGAAAAATAAATAATCGAGACAAGAAAAATATTGCAACAATCAATTTATTGTTTTCAATATGTAAGTGTTACAATCTCTATGAATCCTCTGATTTGCCTTTTCAAATATAAATTCAAGGGCTTAAAACTTGATCTTGACTTTGAACTTGATTTGTTGATTTAAGGGACTTGATCGTGACGTGCTTGAATTCAAGGACTTTTGAGCTTTTTCTTGAATATTGCGGTCTTGATCTTGAATTTTGATGAACTTGATTTGAATGCTTGTGCTTTGTAGAGAAATTGTGGTGTTTGATCCATGAGTTTTCTCTTGCTTTTTGTTAGAGTTCTTAGTCTTTTTCTGAATTATGAGACCCCTGTTTATAGTTGTGGAAAGGGAAGAGTCATGATGAAGATGGACTTTTTTTGACCAATCAGATTTGAGTGACATGACGCCTTTTATAGGCTTTGATTTCATTAGGCCTGCTGCATTATTTGACATGTGGCAGGGTCCTATTGGCTCCTTCCCTTGACTTGGCACAGTCCGAATCTCCGATAAATTTTGAAAATCCACGGTTGAATCTTGAGTTTCTTGGAGGAGAAGTATATGAACTAGGGTTTTTGTCTTTAGGAAAATCTTAAGAATGTCGAATATTATGCTTGTAGAGGTCTTAATCGCTTGTTTGAACATTTTAAGAGACTTGGAAAAAGTCCAAACTACCCTTGATAACTTCTGAACAAAAATGGAAAAATTTAAACTGGGAACCCGATCTTATGGGCCACCGTGACGCGCCACTATCGTGGTGGCTCACTGGAAATTGACGAATGGGAATTTGGCCCACTCCGCGACGCGCCAAGGACAAGAATAATGGATTTTTATGACTAGAACTTAAATTAATCATAACTCTTTCACTGAGTGTCCGTTTTTGGACGAATCTACAAAAATTTAGCTAGGAAAACTTTGGGGCGTTACAATATCCCCCCTTGGGAACATTCATCCCCGAATGTTGACGCGGGACACAGACAAGCATAATTTCAAGCATACTAAGGTATAGAAAGAATAAGGCAAGGATTGCACCTTCCATTTCGTCATTCATTGGATAAAAAAGGTTTGAGTATCTAGATCTCAAGTCAACTTCTGATTCCCAAGTTGCTTTTTCAATTTTCTGATTTATCCACAATACTTTAACTAAGGCTATCTCTTTGTTCCTCAATCTTGTAACTTCGCGATCCAAAATTTCTATAGGCTCTTCTTCATAGGATAAGGAGTCTGTCACTTTGATTTCTTCGACAGGAAACACTAAAGAATGGTCTCCAATGCACTTCTTCAACATAGATATATGAAATACCGGATGAACAGAACCCAAACTGGCAGGCAATTCTAACTCATACGCAACACCACCTATCCTTCTCACAATCTGGTATGGCCCTACATGGAGAGGACTAAGCTTACCTTTCTTCCCGAATCGCATAACTCCCTTCATGGGATAAACCTTGAGAAACACCCAATCTCCAACCTCAAACTCTAGATCTCTTCTCTTAACATCGGCGTAGGATTTCTGACGACTCTGGGCTGTCTTAAGTAATTATCTAATGACTTTCAAATCCTCCATTCCTTGATAAACAAGATCAGGCCTAAACATTTGTGTCTCACCTACTTCATACCACCCTATTGGTGACCTACATTTTCTCCCATATAATGCCTCAAATGGTTCCATCTTAATTCTAGAATGGAAACTGTTATTATACGCGAACTCTATCAGGGGCAGGTGTTCCACCCAACTACCTTTAAAATAAATCACACAGGCCCTCAACATGTCCTCAAGGGTCTGAATGGTGCGCTCAGCCTGCCCATCAGTCTGAGGGTTAAAAGTAGTGCTTAGGTTCACTTGGGTACCTAAACCTCTCTGAAAAGATCTTTAAAACTGAGAAGAAAACTGTGTACCTCGGTCGGATATGATGGACACAGGTGCCCTATGCAAACAAACTATTTTTGCAATAAATAGGTTAGCATAATCCTCTCCTGAATAGTTAGTCCTGACAGGCAGAAAGTGGGCTGACTTGGTCAACCTATCTATAATTACCCATATAGAATCATACTGGTTTCGGGACTTTGAGAGTCCTATTATGAAGTCCATATTAATTATATCCCACTTCCACAAGGGAAAGGCTATCTATTGGGAAGAACCACCCGGCCTCAGATGCTCTACTTTAACTTGTTGGCAATTCAAACACTTGGAAACAAAGTTAGCCACATCACGCTTTATATTATTCTACCAATACATAGATTTCAGATCATGGTACATCTTAGTACAGCCTAGATAAACAACATACCTCAAAGTGTGAGCTTCGTTAAGGACTCTCTTACGTAAACTTTCAATATCTGGTACACATAATCTACCCTGATACCTCAAGATACCATCACCACCAATTTCAAAGGACATCACCTTCTGTTGACCCACATCTTGCTTGATCTGCATCAAGATGGGATCTTCAACCTGCTTTTCTTTAACTTCTGCACAAAGGGAAGATTTAGCTATCTCATGAACAACCATTCCCCCATCTTCGGAATCCAAGAGTCGCACTCCTAGATTTGTAAGACGGCGAATATCCTTTACCATCTCCCTTTTCTCTCCCTTAACATGAGAAAGACTGCCTATAGATAACCTGCTGAGGGCGTCGGTTACCATATTCGCCTTGCCCGGATCATAGTGCAGGCTCATGTCATAGTCCTTTAAAAGTTCCAACCATCACCTCTGCCTGAGATTTAATTCTTTCTATGAGAAAATATGTTGTAAACTCTTGTGGTCAGTAAATATATCAATATGTACCCTATACAAATAGTGTTGCCAGATCTTAAGTGCAAAAACCACAGTCGCTAACTCCAAGTCATGAGTGGGGTAGTTCCACTCATGCACCTTTAAATGCCTAGACGCATAAGCCACTACCTTACCGTGCTGCATAAGAACACACCCAAGTCTAACTCAGGATGCATCACAGTATACAACAAAACCTTCTGTACCCTCCGAAAGAATTAAAACAGGAGCAGCAGTCAACTTTTCTTTCAACTTCTTAAAACTATTCTCATAAGAGTCAGACCACAAAAAGCTGTACCTTTTTCTGAGTCAACTTAGTAAGTGGTGCAACTATGGAAGAAAAACTCTCTACGAACCTTCTATAATAACCCGCCAAACCCAAGAAGCTACGAATGTTGGTTGGAGTCGTGGGTCTGGGACATTTTGTCAGTGCCTCAACCTTTTAGGGATCAACCATAATCCCCTCACTAGACATAATATGCCCCAAGAAAGCAATAGCATTTAACCAGAATTCACACTTGGAGAACTTTGCATACAACCTATGATCTTTGAGAGTCTGGAGGATAATTAAGAGGTGATTGGCATAGTCCTCCTCACTTTTGGAATAGACCAAGATATCATCAATGAAAACTATGACAAACAGGTCTAGAAATTATTGGAAGACCCTATTCATGAAGGCTGCAGGGGCGTTAGTCAACCCGAAGGACATGACTAGGAATTCATATGACCGTATCTGGTTTGAAAAGCTATTTTTGGGTATGTATGACTCCCTAACTTTTAATTAATAATATCCTGAACGAAGGTCTATTTTAGAAAAACACTTAGCACCCTAAAGTTGGTCAAACAGATCATCAATCCTAGGGAGCAGATACTTATTTTTTATAGTGACCTTATTTAACTGGTGGTAATCTATGCACATACACAGGGAACCATATTTTTTTCGTATGAAAAGTACAGGTGCACCCTAGGGGGAAACACTAGGATGGATGAAACCTTTATCTAGGAGGTCTGCTAGCTGCTCTCTCAACTCTTTCAACTCTGCTGAAGCCATTCTATATGGAAGAATAGAGATAGGACGGGTGTCTGGCAACATATCTATGCCAAAATCTATCTCCCTATTAGGAGGTATTCCTAGGACATCATCTGGAAAGACTTTTGAGAATTTATTTACTACAGGGATAGACTGAAGGGGAAGACTTTCGGCATTAAAATCTTTAACCCAAATAAGATGATACAATCAACCCTTAAAAATAAGTTTACAGGTTATGAGATAAGATATGGAGTGTCCTCTAGGTGCTAAAGAGTGCCCTTCCCACTCTATTGTTGGCTTATTCAAAATAAAAGGTAACCTTTTGGGTTCTACAGTCTACTGTGGCATAACATCGATGGAGCTAGTTCATCCCTAGGATAGCATCAAAAGCAACCATACCAGTTCTACGAGGTCTGCCACAGTATCCCTACTAAGAATAGACAAAACAAAATTTTTATACACCCTCCTAGCCACAACAAAATCACCCACCGGAGTGGAGACAGAGAAAGGTTCAGCAATCACATCGGTCTCAGACCCAAAACCAACAGCCACATACGGGCTCACATAAGATAAGGTAGACCCAGGATTAAGCAACACTATACATCACGGGAAAAGATTTGTAACGTATCGGTGATAATATCTAGTGAGGCTTCCGCTTCTTAGCGGTTGTTCAAAGCATATAACTGATTGCGACCACTCCCGACAGCTGATATGGCGCCCTTCTGAGGCGGTGGTGGTGCGGAGGAATTTGCATAAGATTTTGTACCACCAACATTTCTTCTAGCAGATGGACAATTCCTCTGAAAGTGACCCGGCTAACCACATGAATAACATACGAATACGCCCAACCGACACCTCCCTGGATGATTCTTACCACAAGTCTCACATCATGGATAAGGATGGTACTGCTGAGCCATACTGCCCTGTGACTGGGTATCCTGAGCTCTGGGTCCATGACTAGTCTAAAAACTCTAAGATCGTCTATCAACTGGGGGTCTGTGTGCTGGGGAGCTAGCTGCAGTCTGCGTGTTACTCTAAAACTTCTTATTTTTCCATTTACTGCCCCAGTTATCGCTCTGTGCTGACTGTGGTTCAGATCCGTTGTTCTGGTTCTCTTTACCTACTTGTCCTTTTCTCTAGATTCGACAATTTTCTTTTTCTTCTCTTCTACCTGTTTCATATGGACTGACAGCCTAGCAAAGTCCATATCCTATTTAGCATCACCCCTTGGCATTCAAGCGCTAGATCATCGGAAAGGCCGGATGCAAATTTGCTCATCTAGGCCCTCATGTTACCCATCATTTTTGGTGCATAACGAGCTAGTTGGTTAAACTTCAGAGTGTACTCCTGGACACTCATATGCCCCTGCTTAAGATTTATAAATTCCTCTGCTTTAGCTTTCGTCAACTCTAGAGGAAAGAATTGGTCAAGAAAAACTTCTACAAACTCACCCTTCGCCTCTTCCCACTCATTATACCATTGGTTCGCTACATCTTTAAGCTGGTATGCTGCTAACTTAACCGCTTCCACTTGCTCCACATTTATCACTTTGAAAATCTTCTCTATTTTGTCCACGAACTCTTGTGGGTTCTCTTTCACCTTAGTGCCAGAAAATTTGGGTGGGTTCATTCTCATGAACTGGCCCACCCTAGTAGCCTCCAAAGTAACAGATGCAAACCCAGTATCCTCCGACCTCTGAGTCTGTGCGGCTACCAATTATGCAAGCATGTGAATGGACTATTTGAATTCTGCATTCGATATGTCCCTAAGAGAGGACTGGGGACGATTAACATTTATTCTTGGAGCTCGAGGAGGACTGGCCGGGAATGGAGGTACTCCCAGAGTAGGAACAGGTTCTAGGGTGAGAGCTCAATTATGGGTCCGCATCCTGTAAGTGGGACGGACCTCATCTGTCTGTGCATTCTGATCGATAGTGCGATGAGGAGGCATGATCAATTTTTCTGAAAAACAAGAGAGCATTGATTAGAGGTAGATTAGACTCCAAAGCACGAACTAAATCACAAGGAGGGGAAACATTCCTAAACGCCTAGTAGTCTCCTGCTTATAAGTGTGGCATGCTACACACCCATAAATAAGACTCTAGCCTACGTGATTTTGCAAATACCCTGGGACCATGAACCGTGCTCTGATACCAAGTTTCTCATGACCCGAACCAGGTCCCTGGACGTGACGGACATCTCGAACTATGAAGGCCCGAGAGCCCCTCTAATTTGTAATCATATACACCATTCATATATAAATAGGAAATGCAGAAATAAAATCTGTTATGGAAACATGGTCATAATCTAAATTTAGTTTAACAATGAGGAATAAAATTCAATACCAACTAAACACCATCTGAAAACAGTCTGTGAAATCTCTAGTACATGATCAAATAACAACTGTCTGAATAAAACTAGGCCTTCTGAAATATAGAAGGCTCACCAACTGGTACTCTTCACTTCTGTTTGATGAAATCTACTGCTTATCAGGACCCCTAGACTGTGCCTCAGAACCTGGAGGGAGAGGGGTCAATACAGATGTACTGGTATGCAAAGTAATCCAAAATAAAGCTTGTATATATGCAAAATGGTGGGAGAGAAATTGATCAAAATATCATACATGAAATAGTTCTAAACACATGGGCATTTCCTGAAATCATGAATCATTCTAGTCAATGCAACGCCTGATCTTTGTATTACTTCTAAGTTAGGTGGTACACCCCTACAATTCTAAAATTCCACAGGCTGTATGGAATCTGTCATTGACTCGACGGGGAAGCCTTCAACCTGAGTATGCCTTAAGGGTTGGAGTTTCTAATTCTAGTATGCCACATGGCACTAGGCCAGCGTAATATAATGTATCCAGATCGGAAAATCACGATTTTGGGCAATGAGTTGTCTGAACTCATGCCTTCTTCGGGGAACCACCTAAACTCTCTTTATGTGTAATTTTATCCTGTTCTGAATCAAGCATTTTTCTAGTTTCAATATCTGAAAAGTCTGATTTCAAACATGGGTTCTATTCTGTTCTGAATTATCATGGCGTAATCTGGATTGGTGTCGTCACATCAAGACTTGCAAGTCCTATTTCTGAGCCATATTGTATCACGCATGATTATTTCATTAAAACATATTTCAGACCACCCAAACATGCAATTTAACAAAGGGAATTCATGTTCCGAAAACATAAGTCAAAACTATGAAAAATTTCCATCCTTTCAATAAACAAGTGGTGGTTATGTAATCTTTAACAAACTATGCAACCCTTCTCATTATATGATTATGTTCAACATTCATCAACATAAACAACCCTCTCTCTTTTGAAATCAAAATCATAATCCAAATATAACATTATTCAAGACATTTCATAACATGCTTTTCAAAATGCATTCAAACGATTTCACAGTATATCATAAGTAAATGAAAATCATCACAAGAGAGGGATTTTTCATGAATCATGCTCTCAATTCAATTATCAACCTTAAAACACATGCTTACAATATATATATAATTTCAAATCAATTTGGGGGAAGGCCTAAAGGCCAAAACAATATCATCAATGCTTCTAAAGCATGAATATATTCATAAATCTGGAAAAAAAAACCTTTCTTTAAATCAAGATTTTCACACCCATGAGATTTTAGGAAAACCCCGCGTACCTCGATTATAAAGAATAATGGCTGATCTTTGAAGCCTACAGTTCAGAGATTTCAAATCTCTGATAAATTTTGAAAACCCACGGTTGAATCTTGAGTTTCTTGGAGGAGAAGTATATGAACTAGGGTTTTTGTCTTTAGGGAAATCTTGAGAATGTCGAATATTATGCTTGTAGAGGTCTTAATCTCCTGTTTGGACTTTTTGAGAGACTTGGAAAAAGTCTAAACTATCCTTGTTAACTTATGAACGAAACTGGAAAAATTTAAACTGGGAACACAATCTTATGGGCCACCGCAATGCGCCACTATCGTGGTGGCTCACTGAAAATTAACGAATGGGAATTTGGCCCACTTCGCGATGCGCCACCATCGCGGAGTCTCATTAGAAATTGACCCTCTTTATTTACACCTTCTCCGCGATGTGCCAAGGACAGGAATGATGGTATTTTATGACTAGAACTTAAATTAACCATAACTCATTCACCGAGTGTCCGTTTTTGGATGAATTTATAAAAATTTAGCTTGGAAAACTTTGGGACGTTACACTACCCTCGAGAATAGACTAATTAAGTTGGCAAATTCATGCATACCATTTAACCAAAGAAATAATATAAATTACCCAACCTTCACCAGCCATGTGCCCTCGCAACAAGAAAGTTACCCATAATCACTCACAATCATGCAATTTCTAATAATATGGATATAAGAATCAAGTTGCGCTCACTCTCACAAAGAATTCTCAAATTACAGTTGATGACCATATGTTTGCCCTTAGTGTAATACTTCACTAATATAAGAATGCTAAGATTAGGATCAAATAGGTCTTTTAGGGTTGTAATGTAGGCTAAGGGATGGGTAGGAACTATTTTGGCCAAAAATAATGACTATCTTCCCTAAGCGCTTTAAGACACTACATTATGCAATTAAGACCAATCTCTAACAACCAATTTTAACTTCTGCTATCTTCACATATTTGCTTTTCACCCCAACTCGTTAAGCTCAATTAATAACACTATGGTGGGAGTATGCAACCCTTTCAAATATATATATATTTTTTACACCCTTTTCACGTTACTCACCCCTATGATAGCGAACCTCAACTTAAGCAATTTGCCTTAGTTGAGGTACACAATGTCCAAGAAGGACCAGGGCCAAAACAGGTTCATTGTAACATGTTCGAGCTAAAATTTGGAACTTTTCAACAATTTTTGCTACTCCCAACCACACCAATTGCTCACGTCAATAACTAGACTTTGGGGCATCAATTTCACCTTTTTTCTCTTACTGTCAAACTCCCAACTCAAATTGATTTTACATTAAAGCGCTTAGGAGCTTTTGGATCAAATTATGGTCTATTAAAGAACGGGT
The DNA here is from genome assembly GCF_002878395.1 of Capsicum annuum. Lineage (NCBI taxonomy): Eukaryota > Viridiplantae > Streptophyta > Magnoliopsida > Solanales > Solanaceae > Capsicum > Capsicum annuum. Next base: position 22,778,017 of record NC_061113.1, on the reverse strand, counting down.
TAGGCTACATATGAGGATAAAAAAATAACAAGCTAAAAGCTCAACGGGGCCAACAAAGATAAAGTACAAAGGTAGGTCAAAAGAAGGTATGAACAATGGCTGTCAAAGAAATGCCTAAATCATCTCCTAAACTCACAATCTTTATTTTGCTTTGCACACACACCAGGCAAGTTCTAACATCAGTTGCAATAAGGAATATACAACAATCTCACACACTCATGGCATATGGTCAACTCAATTAGGAGCATTATAGATTCTCGACCCAATAATTACATGAATTCAAATAAAATCAACAATCACAACTAGAGACTAGGTGTTTCAAACGTAATGATCCATCACATACTTATGATATAATTTTATGTGATCCGCAAGAACAGTTACAAGTAATTGAATGACTAATTTTCTCTTAAGATGGTCGTCATCCATCTATTATCGAGAAAAGCACCTAATTATGACTAAATAACTAACAAAATAAACAAAATAACTAATCCTATCCAGAAATATACTAAGGAGAAGGTCCTATTTTCTTACAGAACAAGTGGCAAAGTAACCAGCCACCCCACACTTAAGCTCAGCACTGCCCCTAGTGCAAATAACAAGATAAAGAACCTATCTAGTAGTACTTCTCATCCAAATTAGGAGTCACGCCACTTGTATGAAGATCGCCATTGGAGCCATTTTTCCTGTATCATCACATCACCCATGTCAGCCACACATAATGAAACAAACTGCAATTAAGATGATGGTGGTGAAGTCACCACCCCACACTTAATTTGTTAGTATAAACTGATTAAGTGTTATTGTTGGGTACTCAGACTTCACCGACATACACTTTGATATGGTGCACCAATATTATTTGCAATACAATTCACTCACTTCAATTCCCCCAATTCTATTTCAATTAAGCACTTTTTGAACAAAACCATGGCCTACAACTTCAACCATATAAAGATATGCAAAACACCATCACTTTCACACTATTTCTCAACATCATGTTCAACACAATAAGATGGAAATTAATGGTTACATAACTACCATGTTGACTGTGAATACTATAACAAAAGGTCACAATAACTAAGGGTTAAGAAAGTAAAACTTACCTTAAAGATGGAAGATTGAAGAAGAAAGGGGGAAATTCTTGAGATTGTTAAGCAAAGAGTTATCTTAAAGGACAAATAAAATGGTGAGAGAGAAATCTTGTACAGTTTAGGGGTGAAATAAGAATGACTTTGGGCATTCATGGTGTGGATTTATAAAAGAGTGAAATTCGGATCGGATTGATCCAATTAAAAGTCGGGTACTAAGCTAAATTGGGAAGGGTATGCGACGCACAAGGGAAGGTAAATGTTTAAGTGTGCGTTGCATAGGTCATCACACAAGTGAAACAGTGAGCATGTGCATTACGATTTGTGTCGCATATGTTATCGTACAAGGGTAAGTGTACGCCGCATAAGGTATCGCAAAAATTAGGTTGTGTGCCGCATAAGGTATAGCATATGTGAGACAGTGAAGGTGTGTTGTTGAGTGTGCGACGCACAAGCCATCGCCAAAGTTAAGGTATGCGACGCATAAGGTATAGCATACGTGAGGGTGATCTTAGGCTATGTCTTAGGTGACGCCTTTGCCATGGCCTATGTAAACTTGGGTGCCACACACCTTGTAGTCTACTTAAACTTGGACGCCATGCACCCCATTCTTCATATAAAGCATTGACAAAGGTCTGTACCGTGGGGGATTCTCCCCCGCACCCCCACCAGGTCAGTGGTGGGCTCCGAGATTGGGCCTGTCAGCCCAATCCCTACGCTACCACCACAGACCTCCTTAAAAATCATAAATAAAGTCGCACCGCAAAACTTTGGGGGATGGATTAACATAATTTGGGTCACAACTCTAACACGAGTCATGGCTCGAGCCTTAATATTTAACCACTCCAACTTACCTATAATGTCACTGTTACTCCTAACTTACCACTATTGATATGGCTCAATTCCAAACCAAATTTGGTACCAATCACCTCCTTAGTACTTCATGCACCTACACTTAATCAAAAATAACTAAAAATTATTAGAAAGATGGGTTTCCTCCCACCAAGCGTCGTAGTTTTGGTCGTGGCTCGACTCTTATTTTTGTATTTTTATTTAACATGATAAAATAAGAATAAAATTATGGGTTGCCTCCCATGCAACGCCTGATTTAACACGCGACACAACTCGATTATCCTGACTACTCAGACTTCGTCAAGATACATCGATTATACCATTTGCACCTTATTTGTTAGATCAAGAAAATGCTTTATTCCAAGTCCAGCCACTTTGAAGTCACTTACATCCTTGCTTGCAAGTTCAACCAAACCAGTTATGGTCTCCACAGAAGGTCTATCCTTAACTGGTATATCTTGCTTATCTTTATAGAATACATCAACAATTGAAAAGACACTCATCTCCTTTTGTTGTTTCATAGATTTACATACTTCAAAACTAACCTTTTCCCGTTGAGCCTAAATTTCAGCTCATTTAACTCCAAGTCAACTAATACTCTCCCACTTGCTAAGAACGGCCTGCCCAAAATTATGGGTACTTCAAAGTCCACTTTGTAATAAAGAATTACAAAATCGGCAGGAAATATAAAATCGGCCACCTTTACAAGTACATCATGTAGAATCCCAACCGGCCTTTTCACCGATCTATCCGCCATTACAAGTCAAATGTTTGTAGGTATGGGGTCTCCCAAACCCAACTTCTTATAAACAGCTACAGCATCAGATTGATGCTAGCTTCCACATCATATAAGGCCTTAGCAAAATCCAGAGACCCAACGTACAAGGAATGGTGAATGCCCCTGGGTTTGCCTTCTTCTACACCAGTCACCTTGTAGAAATAGCACTACAATGATGGAGATTATCCATCAGATCATAGCTTATTGCTTTTTTCTTCATCACAAGATCTTTCATAAACTTAGCATATCTGGGCATTTGTTCTAGTGCTTCAACTAAAGGCACGTTCACTATCAATTGCTTCAATATAGCCATGAATTTGTTAAAATTACCTTCATTTTCTTTCTTCTTTAATTGTTATGGAAATGGGGATGGTGGCCTTGGGATTTCAGCTGGAGCAACTTTTGCCTCCTTTTTATGCCTTGCTCCACATCACTAACATACTTCGACTTAGATGGTTGTTCCACTTCCGTACTCTTTTTTCGAAACCTTCCAACTCCACAGGCACCACTGCAGATTCATCAACTATCTTCCAATCTATTTCGACCATCTCAGTATGAGAGGATGCTCCCAATCCTGGACTAGATAACATCTTATCGCTCTTAGTGGTAATGGTCATACATGATTCATCAGCCTTTGGATTCTAAACTGTATCACTTAGTAGTGTCCAATTCTATCTTTGGTTAAATATTGAGGATAATCGGCTCATCTGCTGCTCCAGTTTTTTAATAGCGATTGAGTGTGAATTTACTAGTTGACTCATGGAAGATATGTCACTCTTCATAGTAGTCACCCCAAAATTGGTCACCTCAACTCCCTTTAATAGTTTCTCCATCATGTCCTCCATGGACATTTTGCCTAATTAGCGGCAACATTATCATTGCTTCCAGGAGGTATATACAGTCCACTCCTATCACTTTTATTCTTTCAATCTCCTTGATGGTTCCAACCTTGGTTTCCTTGACCACCGATCCAGAAACCCCCTGGTTATACAAGTAGTTAGCCTCTTTCTCGGTGTTTGATTCAGCTCCCTTACCGTGGGACCCCATTGCTTTTACCTTTTCTATATTCCTTGATAGCAAATGTTTCATGAGTAGATCCATCTAGGTTTTTATATGATTCATATCATGATCACACTCTTCTTCTCTCCTATGTTGCTCTACTGATATTACACTAGACCCAGTATTGCTTGCTACCACAGAATCTCTGGTATGCCAAGCTCTACTTGTCTTAGTCATTCTTTCTAACATGTCCATAGCCTCAGTAAAGGTGAGCTCAATAAAAGATCCTCCTGTAGCATTATCCACTATTGGTTTTGTAAGTGAGTTCAAAGCTCTATAGAATATTTCCATCAAGTGTTCATCAGTCATCTTATGGTTTGGGCATTGAGTCAACTTCTTTTTAAACCTCGCCCAAGTCTCATGCAAAGCTTCATTAGCAAATTGCCTAAAGTTGCTAATCTCATCCCTCAATTGTAACATTCTGGAGGGCAGAAAGAACCTTTCTAGGAAAGCTCCTTTCAATTGCCACCAGTTAGTTATAGAATCAGGAGTTAGCTCATTCAACCATATAGTTGCCTCTCCAAACAGAGACAGTAGGAACAATCTTAAATGAATAGTATTTTGTCCCACTTCAGGATTAGTAAACCACTTACAAATATTAATAAAATTCACCAAATATAGATTTGGATTATCACCAAGTAATCCACCAAAGAGTTCTTTCAAATTCAATAGCTGGATCATAGTACTGGTGATGTTGAATTTTACCCCAAGAGCTAGTGGTGGTAGAATGATTGCCCCTGTAGCTCCATCTCCATCTAAATTGTCCTCATCGTTGTTAATATCAAACTGCATAGCTTAGCGGTCTAGTCTTCCCCTGAATGAACGATTTTGATTTACAGGTGCAACTACTCCCGTTGCACGCCTCCTATTAGCTTGGTTAATTAAATCATCATCTCCCAAGTCTTCTTCATCTAGATTAGGTACCCGACCTGGGTTATCTACACTCTGTTGATTTAATTGAGCATTAGCCAAAGTGGTTAATCTTTCAGCTTCCTGTTGGTTAGCTATTCTTTTAATGAGATGAGGTTCAGGATTGAAGGGTAATAATGGTTCTCCTGAACTTCTGGTTTGTGGCATAAACAACAATGAGCCTGTAACAAACAAAAATAAAAAATAAATATAAAATAAGGAAACTTGACTAACAGTCAATTAATACACATAAACTCAATTGACAACCATATTTCCCAAAAACTGCGCCAAAATTTGATACGTCCAAATTACACCTCTCTTACGAGAGAGTAAGCGGTCGTTGTCAAATAAATAACCCAACTAGGTTGGGGTCGAATCCCACAGGGAATATGGTACTAATTAAGTTGTATGCAGATTAGTTGACTTTTAATCATTCGTTTTCATAAAATGAATAGGGGGATTTGATTCAGTTCACAAATTAATGGTTTTAGTTTACCAAGATGAAATATGTGTAGTAGTATTCAAATTCAGAGAAATAGCAAGCTAGGGTTATGTCCACCTTGTAGTTTTCAATACTTTCTAACTAGGGAATTTACGAATTCATACATGTATCATGTTTACAGAGAAACATATTGTATTTAATAACATAATCCTAGCGTTTCTCAACCATCAAGGACTAATTCACTTTAGTTCTCTCGAATCAAAAGTGTTTACTAAAACAATATGAAATCTTCAAGTAGTTAAATCCTGTTAAGGCATTAACATATGAAATAGGGGTTGGAAATCCTATTTTCTTATCACTACTCTCTTTTTCGAACAACAACCTTTCTCACGAATAAGTTGTGTTTTAAGGCACATCCTCTATGTTTGCAACCACGAGAATTCAAGATAAACAAAGAGATTATGATGTAAACAAATCAATGCATAATGAATTCAAAACCCAAAGTAATAGATTGTATGCTACAAGGCTTCCATAACCCTAACTGATAAACTTAGCTACTAATGAATAAAATGAGAATCACAATAGAAATATTCATCATACCAAAAACTCAAAGATGATCTTGGTGTGCAAATAGTGAAAATAAGAGAGAAACGTTTTCTCTCTCCACCCTAGGCCACTATTCCCTGCTTCCAAATACTATGGAATAATGAATAATGAATAAAGATTCAGCATCAAGTCTTTTTAATAATATTTTCTCTCATAATTTCCTTCTAAGTCCCTGAACTAATTATAAATGATAAATTAGTCTTGGACATAGTTTTTAGGTGCCACATTTGGTCCAGACTGCAACTCTCTCTTGCATCATATGCCATCCGCATTCCATAGTCCCATTATGTCTTCATCTACCTCATTAATACCTGAAATCATACTAATCACATTGGTTAGCTCAATTACATAGAAGTAGGGTAAAAACATAAGAAACTAGGCCCTTTGTTCTCTAAACTTAGCTAAAATATGGATAAGTTATGGTGCTTAGGCGTATAAATACACCCAAGATCATCTTCTCTAAGTATGGGTCCTTTACTGATACATTTATGCGATGGTCTTCTGTAAGTATGGACCCTTTATAATGGTTAGCTTAAGGTGCGAGATTTTAAATTCGCCTCTATCACCTTAAGACCTGACGAGTTTTACTTCAAGTATACGTGACTATATTTTACCAAAGCCAAAACATAGAGGACCTTTTTATTCTTTGGCATTTTTGCAAGTATTTTTCTGAACCTTGATTTTGTGTTTGACCAAGATTCTTTTGTTCATGCATCTTGAAGATATGGTTCACTTTAGAGACTACACATATTTATCCTCTAAAACAAAGTGCCTCCTAATTGAGGCTGATAATGGTACGATTTTAACTAGGTTATTGACTAAAACTCCAATAGTAGGTAGGTATGCAGATCTGTGGCCACCCTTGCAAAATTCTCTCCATATATTAGATTGCACTTTAGAACATGACATTGGTGCTAATCGATTGGTTAAATTATGGCTTCTTCGAACTCCCAACCAACGTCAATTGAATATTACGAGCACCCTTCCTTACTTAGGACGTCGGGTACTCAAAGTAGAAGTATGTTGGGAGGGCACTATGGATATAATTGGTGAATATCATCGTACTCAAGGATATTGGGAATGGACCGAGGACATATTGGCTAGAAGTGCACTAACCTTGAAGGCAACAAAAATATATGATGTCGTTTATGCTTCACTGTTTACTTATAATTGAAACTTGAACATATTAGCGGCATTCTTTGAGGCTTGTTGTCCAAATAACAACACATTGCTTACATCAGTTGGAGAGATATCCATATATCTTTGGGACTTATACAAAATTGAAGGTCTGCCTATCGGAGGCTTTCCTTATGAAGAAGTAGTGCACGAAGCGAAGGAGCTTACACCAAGAGTTCTAATCCAACAGTTTATAGCTTTCCAATATCTTCAAGAAGGAGAGGCTTCTAATCTAAGAGTTCCTCTAAGCAAGTGGATAAAATTTTGGTGCAAAAAGGTATTAAGATACGAGTCAGCTCCACCGAGGAAGGAGAAAAGATATTCTCGCTTGAAGTCAACCCATAACCCAACTGGGACTATTCTGAATGCAGTGAAGTAGTAAAGTACAGATAATGCCATATTTTCTAAACTTGGAGTGAAGTGTAAACATACGACTATACATATTTGGCAGCGTTCCTATTATGTTGGTTGTGAACTTTTGTATCTCCCTCTAAGGATGGATATTTTATTCGCTCTGGAACTTTTAGAGTTGCAGTTATTATGGAAGATAAGCAAACTTTCAGTCTTGTAGTTCCAGTCCTATCAAGCATTTATAATGGTCTCAACAGAGTCTATAAATCTTCACAGCTTGAGCAGCTTAGAGTATTATTTCCTAGCCATTATGTGTATGGTTGGCTTGCTTATTATTTTAAGATACATTTTCCACTTTCTAATGGACCATCTATTCCATTGATGATGAACTATTCCGACGAAGGTGGGGCAGGGTACTTTGATGGAGATCTTGCCAGAAAGCGCATCCATCAAGGAGACAGTGCTATTTGGACTTCCACTATGCCAAGAAAGTCCACTACTTGTTATTTTGTGGATAATGATAAGGATGAAGAGTCAGAGATAGCTACTTTATGAGCCTGTATTTTAACTTACTCTCTTTTAAATATGGAGGTTCATTCATACTTGAGCCATACAGTCCACACTAGTTTAGCCGTCAGTTTGGGTTTTACCAAGGCCTTTCAGGAATATTACAAGATGATATTACCAGTTCTTAACTAGATGAAGGCCTTAAATTTTATCAAATTTTTGTATTGAATAATTCTATGTTGAAAGAAACTTTTCCTAAAGTCACACCCAATGCGCGAAGACATTTATCCACGCCGTACAAATCTTGGTAGGACAAAGTTCATGGAAACCTTCTTAAAGTTAATTTACAATCTTTGGTGGACGTCGTAGGTCCTATTGTCGACACTCCTTAAGAACTTGGTGAGGAGGTCCCAATTATGGTTAAGCCTCCTGTTTTGATATCTAAGGTAGTCATTCCATACAAAGTCAAGGGACCTTCACATACAGAAACTCAAAAAGAGGAGCCCGCCTGCCCTGACTCAACATGCTCTCAATAAACGACCATCTCAAGATGAGTGTGATTGTAGTCATAGAGATCGTTATTGGAAGAAGTTAAAACCATCCTTGGAAAAGCAAGGTGATTCTAGCTCCCACGTAGAGATTCTTGCTAGTTCATTAAAGACTCCGTCAGCCATCGAGAGGTAACTCCTTAACTCTCTACTATCTCATAGTATATGAATCGCCTTTACATACCCCCATATGATATTTTTCTTTATGTGTACATCCAAACAATGTCCAAGTTTTGGAAGATCCTCATCAAAGTAATCCACAAGACAGTAGCAAGTCTGTAGTAGGTCCAGACTTAAGAGAGTTAAACTTATGGCAACCAGTGGTAACCATGTCTATTTTTTATGGCAAAAATGTTATTTCAGAGCTTAAAAAGAAATTTATCATGAAGGCTTAGGCCAATATTTGCACCAAACTTGCAGGCCTTACTCTGAATCGTGCTTCTTCTATCCAAGATGATGTCGAAGTCATACTCAATGACATGAGTCGAATGGGGGCATATATTTCCCCTTTGCAAAATTTATTGGGGTCTTTCTTTGGGCTGGCGACTTCCTATGACCAAGAAAGATTCGCCCTTATTGATAAAACCACAATAATTAAAGAGTCAGAGCAATATTTGAAAGACAAAAAGCACTTGAGTTTGTATTGAGGGAGAAGGATGAGAAATCTGAAGAATTTTCTGCCGCCAGTAAATCTTTTGAGAAGGTGAGAAAGAAGGTGAAGAAGTTAAAAGCCTGTTGAGATGCTGCCAAGAAAGAAGCTGCAGAGAAGGAATCCAAAGTTTCAACTACTGAAGAACAGTTTTCCAAGTGTTCTGATGTCTCTCTTGCAATGGAAAATGCCTCAAAGGTCATGGAGAATAAGAAGCAAGTTGTAGAGGCTGCTTTACAAGATTTGGTCAATTATAAGCTCTACTTAGATTAGCCTTAGGAGATGTCTTCCTTCAAACCTTCTTGTTGCTTTCTTTTGCCCTTTCTATTGATTAGTCGGATCTATTAGTTATAATGGAAACCCTTTTTTCCTTTATATTTCATATTTATTTTAATATTCCATTTGAATTTTAACTCAAAGAATTGCTTGCTTACTTTGATGTATTGATGTTGCAGTATTAAACTTTGGATTTTCTCTCCAAAACTTGTTGCTCATTAGCTTCACATCTTTGTCTCACAACTGAGTTGGACTTGCAACTTTAATTTGAAAGACTTAAGAATTAAATCTTTTGACTCACAAACTTAAAAATTGCACGTGTGGCAGATCTATGCCTCAAACTATAGGCTTTGGGTATTCCAAATCCTATAGAAAGAGCTTCCCCTTTTGGTGGTTCCACCATTGAGCCACATGTATTTGGCATAAGTCTAAAACTTAATTGAGATGTATGCAGACTTAACTTTCATATGGAGGATCAATCAGGGACATGTATATTATTTTACACTCATGTTACTGAACTCAGAATGAAATTCCAAGCGCCTACGTACCTCAGTAAAAAGGATCAAGTCACAACGTAGTTCTGAGTGAGTTTTTTTTTTATAATTATTTTTGTGTCTAAATGTTTTCCTAGGCCGCCTCTTTTGAGGTTTTCACCCTAGCAGACTTTTTTTTTTGAGTCGTACACAATTTATACTCTTGCGGGCTAGGAGTGGACATGCAGTTCATACTCGTGCCTTAAGGAGCGTCATCTTTCTTTAAGGATAGTACTTCTACAAGAACTTGGCATTGATAGGACCAATTTTTATGCCATCTGCATTGACAATCTTGTAAGCACCATTTGAATATACCTCTTGTACGACATATGGTCCATTAAACTTTAGGGTAAATTTTCCCCCAAACTTACGAGAAGTGATAATAGGCCTTCTTACTGTGAGGACTTGATCTCCAACTTAGAAGCACCTCAAGCGAACTCTTTTGTTGAAAGAACATAATAGACGGGCTAGGTAACATTCAAGATTTTGTTGAGACTCTAGTCTTTTCTCATCAAGAGCTTCTAACTCCATAAGATGCAACATAGTATTTTCTTCAATGGTGAGCCCTTCTTGAATAACTAGTCTCAAAAAAGGTATTTGACGCTCAAGTGGTAGGGTTTGTTTTAACTCCAAAAGTAAGTGAATACAGGGTTGCTTGCATTGGTGTGCGATAAGTTGTTCTATATGCCCATAAAGCTTTTTCCATTGGTTCATACCAGTATCGCTTGGACTTGCAGATGACTTTATTCAATAGATTGCATAAAGTCTTATTAAATGCTTCAGCTAGACCATTGGCGGCAGCATGGTACATAGAAGACTTATGCTATATGAAGCCAAAGAGATCACAAATATTATTCATCATTTTGTTATCAAACGGCTTGCCATTGTCGATTATTATATATTGAGGGATTCCAAAGCGGTAGATGATATCCACTCGGATGAAATTCTCAACATTCTCCTTTTTTACTTCTTTAAGAGCAACAGCTTTGGCCCATTTTGAGAAGTAATCTATTGTGGACAAGACGTATAAGCGTCCACTAGAAGATTTTGGTAGTGGACCAATAACATCCATTCCCCAAGCATTGAATGGCTAAGATGCTACAATTGGGTGTAGTACTTCAGGAGGTTGATGTATGAAATTCACATGGAATTGACAAGCTTTGCATCTTCTAGCATAGTCCAAGCAAACTTTCACCATTCCTTTCCCAAACATCGTAAGAGTATTTCTTCAAATGTTCTTCTGTTTAATATGTCTTTATAGTAAAGGAAGCGATGTGCACGACGATAAATGTCAGTCCTTCTCCTTGGATCCTCTGAAAGTATCCCATAACATAACTAATCAAGGATAGTTCATCGTCAATTTTATTTTACAGATTCAAACATGGCAATGAGGTATTCAACCTTATTTTCTACATCCTCATTTGATGACGGTACTGCCCGTTCTTGGCGGATAGTAACTCGCATCTGATTTGGAAGAGTTTGGGTTGAGGCCAAAGAAGCTAAGGCATCAGCTTGCTTGTTTTCTCTCCTTGGCATATGTTGGAGGGTTACTTCTCCAGGCCACCCCATCGACTTCTATGCATAATCATGATATGGTCAGAGCTCAGACTTTCTGATTTCACAGCTCCCCAAAAGCTGCTTGATCACAAATTAAGAGTCACGAAAAACTTATAATTGCAGCTTTTTCATGTCAACTGCCATCTCAAGTCCAATTATTAACGCTTGATATTCAACAATATTATTAAAGCAACAGTTTGTTAGGGTAAAAGAGTATGGGATGATCTCTTCTTATGGAGTGACGAACACCACACCGACACCAGCTCTATCTCGATGTGTGGCACCATCAAAGTACATTTTTCATGGGGGTCTAGCTTAAATAACTATTGCATATTTATCAGAAAGTTCATCACTCAGTTCCCAGTCATCGGGTATCGGGTGGTCTGCCAAGAAGTCAGCCAATGCTTGTCCCTTTTCATCCTTTTAGGGAACGTACACAATTTCAAACTGGTGAAATTGAAGGTACCATCTTACAAGTCGGTCACTAAAAACTGGTTTCGACATTACAAACTTGATGGGATCTTCCCTAGACACAAGACGAACAACATGAGCTTGAAAGTTGTGTTTCATTTTTGAATTGAGAAGGCCAATGCCAAACATAACTTTTCGATTGGAGAATACTTTAGCTAATTCAGGGTCATCATTCTGCTTAGATAGTAAAGAGAGTTTTCTTTGCCTTCACTATTTTCTTGAGCCAGTAGTGCTTCAACTAACCTCTCTTATGCTGCGATGTAGAGTATCAACGGTTTCCCAGGTATGGGTGCTGCAAGAACCAGTGGCTTCTTTAAGTATGATTTGATACTCTCAAAGTCATTACTATAAGCTCGATCCCATTCGAAGGGAGTGTCCTTTTTCATGAGATGACTAAATGGTTGACATTTTCCAGCCAGTTTTAAGATGAACCTCCTTAAATATGCTAGTCCTTCCTTGAAGGCTTTTTAACTCATGGATTCATCCTAAGTTGATATCTTCTAAGTAACTCGAACACCATTCTTAGGTCTTTTAAGTAGTCGTGTATCTTTTCTGACTTCACCACTAGATCATCCACGTAGCATTTAACATTTTTATGGAGCAGGGCATCAAAGATATTTTGCATAGCCCTTTTATAACTGGCGCCAATGCTCTTCAAACCAAAAGGCATCACCTTGTAGAAATAAATACCTTTGGCCGTATGAAATGCAGTGAGTTATTCATCCTTTGGTGTCTATCACACCTCTTTTTTACGTACTCCAAAAAAAGATTTAGTTTAAAGTTCAAAAGGGCTTTATTATTTAAGTGACAAGAAATGAAAATTTGTTTCGGAAAAGGATTATTTGCATTTTTTATTCAGAGTCGCCACTTGGCATAATCCGGTGTGCCAAGTCACCTTGGAAAATCCTTTTCAAAACCATTTGACTCTTAAACTGGTTTGCAAACAGAGATTCCGGTTAAGGAATTCTGTTGACCGAGGGGAAGGTGTTAGGCAGCCCTCGATCCCGTGGTTCAACCAAGGTCGCTTGGGTAGAGTGTATCAACTATTTTGGCATTACGAAATGTACAAACCACACAAAAAGCACGTAAAATAATCAAACAACAACAAAACAAAACAAAAATGTAAAGTCCAGTCCAAATTATTACAACCCGAAATAAAAATAATGAAATAACCTGCACTAGTCCTAAACTATGCTTTACCTGATGCCTCGGACCTTGGTAACGAACGTCCTCCGGGTACATGATACCTCGGGGCATTCCCCGGTGAGTAAAATATATACAGATCCTTCGAGGCATTCCCCTGGCCAAATTATACAATTGAATTAAATGCGACAAAACAAAACCATTCCAACATATGTTTCAAACATGTCGTTAATCCATCATGCCTAAATTTGCCTACCCGAACCTATCATTTGCATATCCATTCTCGATTAAAGACATAATTCTATCACATTTCATATCAACAATAAATCAAAATTATTCCGAATCTAAACTTTTTCACATTACTTCATTAGTTTGCAATTCCAATCCCCCCACATCCATACATGATAATTTTTTTTTAACACGAGCACAATTATCCATCCATATCATCATCGATTTCATAGTAACGGCTACTTATTCAGACAAAGCAGCACCAATCATCAAAATGTCCAATCAACAAACAATGCACTATCACAACATCCACCTACTAAATACCATAACAAAAAAATCAAAAGGGCAAGGATTAGAAATGGACCTTCGACGAAACAACTTTGTGATAATATGTGTTAAAGAAATCCGCACTCAAAACCTCGAATAGAAACCTCGACGATGAGCGAAGATCCAAATCCAGAATGTTGAAACCATTAGATCATTCAAAATCCCCAAAGCATGAAAAACGCGAACGATACAAGAAATAGAAGAACCCAAAGCCCTTTTAAAATCCAACAACAGAACTAAAAAAAACAAGAACTCGAGCTCCGGTGAGCTGATAACAATGAGACCAACTGAGATAGCTGTACTCCGACCAGATCTCGTCCCAACAAAACTGACTCGAGCAGACTAGAATCTAAGCTAAACACACCAAAACTAACATGGACCATGGACGGACCAATTTCATTGTTCATTCTTGATTTTCGGCGATGGGTATAGCTGACGGGTTTCGGGGTCAAAAACAGAGCTGGCGGAGTTATATCTTGATGAGGATGGCATTTTTTGATGAGAAACGACCGGAAAACATGATTCCCAATCTATCTTCACCAACACAAACCAATAGTTGGGCCTTTCGCGAAACCCGCACCTGATTTGCGATCTGGTCACCAGCTTTTATGGATTTTCCCATGAGTTTCCCCAGAACGGACTCAATGGGGTTGAGTTTGGTTGAAAACAGATGCAAAAATATGAAAAACGGGTTCACAGATCCTAGCTGGTGGAGCCGATTCCAATGGAATTCGCCGATTTCAGTCGTGTTGGTCGGATTTTGGGCTGGGAGAAAAGCTGGCTATGGAGGGGGCTAGTGGTGCTAGTCGTTATTGTTTTGCCAGGGATAGACCTTTCTCCGGTGGTCTCGCCGGTGACGGCGAGAGAGGGCGGATATTGGGGCTTTTTTGAAAGAGAGAGAGTAGAGAGAGATGGAGGCTCCTTTTTTTTCTGTATATGCTCATCGTGCTTTTTTTTCTGATTGTATGTGTGTATATATTGTAGAGTGAATTGTGAGAGTGGGTGGGGTGGTAGGGTATATGTGGGTAGGGGTAAAGAGTAGGGTATGGGGTGGTGAGGTGAGGTGGGGGTAGGGGTAGGGGTAGGGTGTGATGTGGTTTATTTTGATTGGGTAGGTTGTTAGGGTAAGATAGAATTAGTTAGGATAGGTTTTGTTAGGAATTTTGTTATATATTTTTTTTTGTATTTTGTGAGGGTATAATAACATGGGTGAGGGTATACGGTAGGATAAAAATAAAATGGGTAAAAACGACATCGGGGAGGGACGAAATTAGGTGTCTACATCATGCCCCCTTTGAATGTAAATACGAAGTGTTTTCAGGCAAAGAAGTAGACAGCGAGACCAAATTTTGATCCGACCATTATTCAAAGAAAGAAATAGAAGGAAGAAGGACAAACGGTTCTTGACTTAAAACATCCTTCCTACCCAAGTTATGAGAGAATCAAGTCACGGGTATTTCAAAGGATTGGAAGAGAAGTGGACTATACCGAGTTGAAGAGTCGAGTGAGGTTCCATCGTGGTTCCGGTCCGCGGCTCTGTCATTACATCAAAATGAAAATTACAAGTTAAAACATAAATAAAATTACAAAAATCCTATCTATACAACTTCTGTTGGCTCTTGACTCTACTTTTATCACCCTATTCTTCAGGCGGGCTCCTGACTTGCAATTTCTTTCACCTTGTTGCTTCGCTTTCAATTACTTTGCTTTGTTGCTTGACTTTTCATTTTCTTCACCCTATTCTTCAGGCGGGCTCCTGACTTGCTATTTCATCACTTTGTTGCTTGACTTTTCATTTTCTTCACCCTATTCTTCTAGCGGGCTCTGGACTTGCTATTTCATCACCCTGTTCTTCAGGCGGGCTCCTGACTTGCTATTTCAACACCCTGTTCTTCAGGCGGGCTCCTGACTTGCTATTGGCTCCTGACTTACTATTTCATCACCCTGTTCTTCAAGCGGGCTCCAGAAACCCAAAATTAAAATTAGAACGAAAATTATCCCAAACAAAATTATAGTAAAGTAGATTTCATTTTCGAAAGCGTTGTCCCATTTTGCAGGAGGGTCCTGAACAGAAAGTAAAGTCCCATTTTTCAGGAGGGTCCTGAATTGAAAGTAAATTCTCGTTTTTCAGGAGGGTCTTGAACATAAGGTAAAATCCCATTTTTCAGGAGGGTCCTGAACAGAAGGTAAAATCCCATTTTTCAGGAGGGTCCTGAACAGAA
>NC_061113.1:22751840-22762198 GCF_002878395.1 Capsicum annuum | reverse complement strand
ATAAAGTAAAGTTCCATTTTTCAGAAGGGTCCTGAACTGAAAGTAAATTTCCATTTTTCAGGAGGGTCCTGAACAGAAAGTAAAATCCCATTTTCCAGGAGGGTCCTGAACAGAAAATAAAATCCCATTCTTCAGGAGGGTCCTGAACATAAAGTAAAATCCCATGTTCCGGGAGGGCCCTAAACTGAAAATAAATTCCCATTTTTCAGGAAGGCCCTGAACAAAAAGTAAAATCCCATTTTTCAGGAGGGTCTTGAACATAAAGTAAAATCCCATTTTTCAGGAGGGTCCTGAACTGAAAGTAAAATCCCATTTTTCAGGATGGTCCTGAATTGAAAGTAAATTCCCATTTTTCAGGAGGGTCCTAGACTGAAAGTAAATTCCCATTTTTCAGGAGGGTCCTGAACATAAAGTAAAATCCCATTTTTCAGGAGGGTCCTGAACAGAAAGTAAAATCTCATTTTTCAGGAGGGTCCTGAACTGAAAGTAAAAATCCCATTTTTCAGGAGGGTCGTGACCATAAAGTAAATTCTCATTTTTCAGGAGGGTCCTGAACTGAAAGCAAATTCTCATTTTTCAGGATGGTCCTAAACAGAAAGTAAAATCTCTTTTTCAGGAGAGTCCTGAACATAAAGTGAAATCCCATTTTTCAGGAGGGTCCTGAACATAAAGTAAATTCCTATTTTTCAGGACGGTCCTGGACTGAAAGTAAATTCCTATTTTTCAGAAGGGTCCTGAACAGAAAATAAAATCCCATTTTTCAGGAGGGTCCTGAACATAAAGTAAAATCCTCACGGATGTGCATTTCTAATGGTAGCTGAATCAAGTGAAATGAATTTGCCCCTATTTCAACAAAGAAAATTTGTCAGTTAAAAATTTAGTGGTGGCTTGCAGATCTTGGCTTCTCAGGTATCTGCCCAGCACTCATTCCTTTCGTCTTTGTTCCAAAATGTTAATAGCCCTGTCTTGCCGCATCATTGACCCAGATCCAGATTGAGGGAAATGAGTTTTGACTCAAACAACGGATTTCCATTTTACCACGCCCCTGAGGTGCACTTTTCCCCAAATCTGAATGTTTCTACGAATCCAATAGCCTATCAGTTGATAGCCTTCCTTTGCTTCGTGTTGAATTACGATCATATTTCTTTCTGTGCTGTTCCTTGGCTTTTCCTCATATAATTGGAAAGACTGGTAGTAAATTTTGAAATCCTTTCTCGCTTGTTTTGACACAGACTTGACTTAAAATGTAAAGAAATGATGGTGACTATTATATTGATAAATGACATAAAAAGACAAAAAGCGTGAATATGTAAATGAAAGAAAAGGGCAGTGTAACTCCAATGAGTATGACATGCATTTTGGATTGAGCTGCCTGATCTTCCTTTCCAAACTCCCCATTTATTGTTGAGTTCATGCCTTTGCTTGCTGAGCCGCTTTTTCAAATCCATTGGACTCATACATCACATTCGACTAAGGACATCTTAAAAGACTTTCGCCAATAAATCTCTTTCTTCTCACTTTCACTTTCCTCTTGAACTCTCCATCGCCTTACGGTGCCCGTAAGGGTTTTCACCAATAAAACTCTCTCATTTTTATTTCTCTCACACTCACCATCGCCTTATGGTGCCTGCAAGGGTTTTCACCAATAAGACTCTCTCACTTTCATTTGTCTCAACTCACCATCGCCTTATGATGCCCACGGGGGTTTTCACCAATAAGACTCTCTCATTTTTGTATTTCTTTCTTGATTTTTTATACTGAGGGAGACAAGCGGTACTTCACAACGTATCATCATATCCATCGCACGCTTAGACTTAACATTATCAAAAATTGATCTGAAGGACTTTCTTTGGTTGTAACTTAGCTTTTGGTTAAGGTTACAAAAGATGGTAAGAGGCTCAAACGATACTTGAAATGGAGGTGGGACTTACAACTTTTGGAATCGACTCAAACAACACATTAACTCATGCCCCAGTTTTGTTGACTGGGTGAATCTTAGATCTTTATTTGGTTGGACCGAGCCCAAAATAGGGCAGCCTACGTATCTCACTCCCGAGAGAGGAGAATCAGGTTGCACATAGTTCCATCAGCTTGTCCTTTGTTTTGATTTAATTTTGATTTTTTTTCTTTTTTTTTTATTTTTGAACTCTTTCTTTTATTCTTATTTTCTTGACATTTATCTTTGACTCTATTTTGATTCCAAAAGAGAGATATGAAAGAAAAAAAAGATGAAGCTCAAAAGGGTAAACAAAGGATGACACAATGTTTAGATAGAAGAATAAAATGCCTTCATCATATCAATCTTCAAAAATGCAAGTACTAAACATGCAATAAAATCAACAAAGGATCAAATATCATACATAGTATCTTTTGACCGCATCAGCACTGATAGCCATTTTTGCCATTTTACCTTCAATATCTGTCAAATACAAGGCTCCATTGGGCAACACTTTCTTCACAACGAAGGACCTTACCAGTTAGGGGAGAACTTGCCTTTCGCTTCAACCTGGTGAGGAAGGATACGTCTCAATACCAATTGACCGACTTCGAAATTCCTGGGACGGACCTTTTTGTTATATGCTCGAGCCATCCTCCTCTGATACAACTGGCCATGACACACAGACGTTAGCCTTTTTTCCTCAATCAAACTCAAATGTTCCAATCGGGTTTTTACCCATTCATTATCATCAATCTCTGCTTCTACAATGACTCGAAGAGAGGGAATTTCAACTTCTACAGGGATGACTTCTTCTGTCCCATACACCAATAAATATGGAGTTGCCCCTGTTGAAGTGCGAACAGTGGTGCGGTAACCTAGCAATGCAAACGGCAACTTTTCATGCCACTGTCTAGACCCTTGTACCATTTTTCGCAATATCTTTTTTATATTCTTATTGGCGGCTTCTACAGCACCATTGGCCTTTGGGCGATATGGAGTAGAATTTTGATGTGCGTCTTAAATTGTTGACATACTTCTTGCATCAAATGACTATTGAGATTGGCAGCATTGTCTGTAATGATCGTCTTAATCTACAAATGATATTGGCATGAACAAAATCTACTACAGCCTTCTTTGTCACTGACTTGAAAGTTACAGCTTCTGCCCACTTTGTGAAGTAGTCAATGGCTACTAAAATGAATCTATCCCCATTTGATGCCTTCGGCTCAATCGGTCCAATCACATCCATTCCCCAAGCCACGAACGGCCATGGAGCGGCCATTGCATGCAACTCAACAAGAGGAGAACGTATCAGATCACCGTGTACCTGACATTGATGACACTTTCGAACAAATTGAATAGAATCTTTTTCCATAGTAAGCCAGTAATAACCTGCTCGAAGAATCTTCTTTGACAAGACATGACCATTCATATGCGACCCGCATACTCAAGAGTGTATGTCAACCATGATTGTCGAGGCTTCTTTTGCATCTACACACCTTAAAAGTCCCAGATCTAGGGTCCTCTTATATAAGATTCCCCCACTTAAGAAAAATCCACTAGCCAAAGGCCTAATAGTCCTCTTTTGATCGTTGGTGGCATATGCTAGGTATTCTCCTGACTGAATGTACCGCTGGATATCCAAGAACCAAGGTTCTCCATCGAGCTCTTCTTCAACCGCATTACAGTAAGCATGTTGATCACGACTCTGTATATGCACTGGATCGATTTAGGCTTTATCAGGATATTGGAGCATTGAAGACAGAGTGGCTAAAGCATCAGTAATTTCATTGCGAATCCTTGGAATATGCCTAAATTTTACTAACACAAACCATTGACATAGCTCCTGCAAGCATTGTCGATAGGGGATGAGCTTCAAATCTCGAGTCTCCCAATTGCCTTGAATTTGATGGACGAGCAAATCCGAATCTCCCAACACCAATAATTCTTGGACTCCCATATCAACAACTAACCTCAAACCAAGAATGCAGGCTTCATACTCTGCCATATTGTTAGTACAGTAGAATCGAAGTTGTTTGTTATCGGGAAATGTTGTCCCGATTTAGAGATAAGAATCGCACCTATTCTGACTCCTTTGATATTGACAGCTCCATCGAAAAATAACCTCCAACCAGGATTAGCATCTATAATGACTTCATTGACACATGACACTTCTTCGTTCGGAAAATATGTCTTTAATGGCTCGTACTCTTCATCGATAGGATTCTCAGCAACATGATCTGCCAAGGCTTGGGCTTTCATGGAGGTCCGAGTCACATATACAATGTCGAACTCAGTAAGAAATATTTGCCACTTTGTCAATCGACCCGTCGGCATAGGCTTCTGAAAGATATACTTTCAAAGGATCCATGCGGGAGATGAGATAAGTAGTACAGGATGAGAGATAATGCTTCAACTTCTGTGCTACCCAAGTTAGGGCACAACACGTCCTTTCAAGAAGAGTGTACCTGGCCTCATAAGTGGTGAACTTCTTGCTAAGATAATAAATAGCCTACTTTTTTTTGCCTGTGACATCATGTTGACCCAGGACACAACCGAAAGAATTATCCATGACTGATAAATATAAGATCAAAGGCCTACCAGGCTCCGGGGGCACTAGCACGGGTGGATTTGACAAATATCTTTTGATTTGATCGAACGCTTCCTGACATTCTTCAGTCCATTTTACCGTAGCACTCTTTTTCAGCAACTTGAATATGGGCTCACAAGTGGTCATGAGTTGAGTAATAAACCTGCTAATGTAGTTCAGTCTACCAAGCAAACTCATTACCTCCATTCTATTCCTGGGCGGGGGCAAATCCTGAATGGCTTTGATTTTTGAGGGATCTAATTCAATTCCCCGACGGCTGACTACAAACCCCAACAGCTTTCCTGATGGAACTACAACTACACATTTTGTCGAGTTGAGTTTGAGATTACACCTGCGAAGCCTTTCGAAGAACTTTCTTAAATATTTAACATTGTCGGCCTGACCTTTTGACTTAATAATCACATCATCCATGTAGACCTCAATCTCCTTATGCATTATGTCATGAAACATAGTGGTCATGGCTCTCATATATGTTGCTCCAGTGTTCTTTAAACCGAATGGCATCACTCGATAATAATAAGTCCCCCATGGTGTGATAAAATATGTCTTCTCCGTATCTTCATCATCCATAATAATCAAGTGATATCCAGCATAGCAATCCACAAAAGAGGCAACCTCGAGTTTAGCATAGTTGTCTAACAAAATGTGGATGTTGGGCAGTGGAAAATCATCTTTCGGACTGGCTCTGTTCAAATCACGGTAATCAACACACACTCGAATTTTGCCATCTTTCTTTGGTACGGTAACAACATTGGATAACCACATGGGATAGCGAGCTACTCGAATTACTTTGGCTTTAAGTTGTTTCATGATTTCCTCTTTAATTTTAATACTTATATCTATCTTAAACTTCCTCAACTTCTATTTGACAAGAGGGAACGCGGGATCAGTTGGCAATTTGTGAGCCACTAATTCAGTGCTTAAACCAGGCATATCATCATAAGACGATGCAAAAATATCCTTATAATCAATTAATGCTTGAATCATTCCATCTTTTAGTTGTGGTAAAACATGTACACTGATTTTAGTTTCCCTAACATCTTCTTGATCCCCTAGATTTATTGGCTCAGTCTCATTCAGATTAGGATTCAGTTTATCTTCAAACTATTCCAACTCTTTGCTTATTCTTCTAGTGCTTCTTCTTCATTATATTCCCCATCCTGCTTCATTACATCTTGATTAGTTTGGATTTTAAGATCAGGCTGAAAATTTTGCATGCATGTTATGTCATTAGAATCAGCATAAAGAGAACTGTGTAAGAAAAGAAAAACAAAATATATTAGACACAAAACACAAGGGACATTGCATTTCATTAAATAAAAAGATAGAAGGGTTTAAACACAGATGCCAACATAACATAAAAAAACTAAAATCCGAATTACAGCCCTGAAATAACTCAGATAAACAGAAAGAAAAACAAAATAAACTACCAAAACTCCTTCCTGACGGGGAGAGGAGTGACTTCCCAATTATTGAGTCGGATAACTGGACCTATGAATTGCACGTCTGCCATACTGGTACCTTCTCCTGCTTTGACCATATCAACTTCATTAAAGAGGTTCTAGAAGTCATCAACCAAATCAACTTCAAATTCCACATGCTTCGTGACACCGCTCTTAACAAATGATTCACTGAGTAGTGGCATTGGGTGAGGGAGTGGCCATATTTCCTTTTTCCTTCCCTTGGCTTTCTTCAGATCTTAAGTTGTAGGCTCAAATCCCAGACCAAACGTGCCGACGTTCTCACTCGGACATATGGAATGAACTATACCGTGCAGAGACGCTCCCAAACCCTTTCCTGGCTTAAATCCGTATTTCCAAAGTTCACTCACCATCATGATAGAAGCAGAAGACAATTGCGGTCCCAGTATAGCCTGCCATTCAAGGATACGATTCACTGGCACTGTATCAAAAATTTGATAGACAAATGTTTCCTCTACGTTATTTGCTTCAATAAGAGACAAGGGAGAATCTTCGTAGGCTAACAAATCTCCTTCACCATGAGTAACTACTTCTTGTCTGTCATGCTCAAACTTAATCATTTGGGGCAGTGTAGATGCAACCGTCTTAGCCTTGTGAATCCATGGCCTTCCCAACAACAGATTGTAAGAGGAGTCTACATTCAATACTTAAAACTATATGGCGAACTCAACGGCCCTATGGTCAACATCAGTTCTATTTCTCCAATAGAATTTGATTTTACACCATCGAAAGACCTAACACATACATTGTTGGGCCTGATCCTGTCAGCACCAATATTCAACTTTTGCAAATTAGAAATAGGGCAAATATTTTCACCTGAACCTCCATCAATCATAACATGAGTGACGTAGAAATCTTCACACTTCACTGTAATGTAAAGGCCCCGGTTATGCCCTATACCTTCAACAGGCAATTAATCATCAGAAAATCTGATACGATTGACCTCAAAGATTTTTCCAACCATTTTCTCAAGTTGGTTGATTATAATCTCCCTTGGAACATATGCTTCATTTAATACCTTCAGTAAAATATCACGATGCTCCTTGGAGTGCAACAGCAAAGATAAAAGGGAAATTTGAGCAGGGGTTTTCTTCAACTGGTCTAATATTGAATACTCTGGCAACTTCATCTTTTTCAAAAATTCTTCGGCTTCTTCTTCAGTGATAGGCTTCTTGATAGGTGACGGTCCACTCACCGGTGGCTTGGACTTTCTTAAGCTTTCAGGCACGAAGCAACTTTCTGACCTAGTCAAACCCCTACCTCATCTAAATCTTCCACAATTTCTTTCCCGTGATAGGTCATCACAGTCTGCCCATAATTCCAGGGAACCCTTTTCATATTAACTATCGGAGGTTGGGTCACCGGTTTGAGGACAATAGGCACTGCCAGTACTCCTTTTACCGTCAAGATGAGCTGACTCAGAGCTTCCACCACTGTTAACTTAGGTTTATCCTGACTTAAATCAACATACCTTCTGGCGCCTTATACTATGATCAGGGGTTTCTTTATGCTTTTTTGGGCTTTATCTTCTCTCATTCTTTCCCGATTCAATGACATTGCTTTCAAAGACTCTGCTACATTCACCGATTTCTCCTCAATGGTCTGTATCTTGACAATAGGCTTATAACCCCTCGAAGACTCTTTCCCGTCATATATCAATTCTAACATATTGGCTTCAGCATGGGTTGGCAGCAGATTCTGGTTAATGTTTGGACCCTCCGAGGCCTGGACCAGCATCTAATTTGTGTCAATTAAATCTTGGACTGCTCTTTTTAAATGCCAGCATTTCTCTATGTCATGGCATGGCATATCAGAACAGTACGCATACCTTAAAGAATAATCGAGATTCCTCGGCGGTGGATTTGAAAGCCTTCTTTGAATTGGGCTTAAAACCTTCAATTTTCTCAACCTATCAAACAAACTAGCATATGACTCTCCAAGAGGTGTGAATTGATTTTTGACCATCTTCTCCTTCTTATACTCAGGCCTAGGCTGAAAATTGGGTCTGGAGGGGTTTTGGTAATTTGGTGGAGTGAATGGGCGATTTTGTGGAGCTTGCGCGCGCCACTGCGGGTAAGAAGGGGTTTTGGGCATATGGCTGCGCGCTATATACTGGGTACGGGGGTGGTGAAATGGAATATAAAGGGTTTCGTGGAGGGTAGTAATGGTGGGAAGGAATATATGGAGCTTGGGCATAGACTTGGGCTTGGGATTGGGGATAGGGGCGAGGTGGTCTTTTAGGATAGAAATGGGTACCAGCTACGACAGTCGCTACATCCTCTTTCTTCTTTTTACCTCCAAATACGCCAGATCCACCTTGAATCGCTTATGTGGTGGCTTTTAATGCGGCAAAACTCACTATTCGGCCGGTCTTAATCCCGTCCTCTATCATCTCCCCCATTTTGACGACTTTCATAAAAGACTTCCCCATTGCTGGAAGTAAATATTGAAAATAGGTCTCATCCTGCGCCTGAATGAAAACTTCTACCAACTTACTTTCTTTCATTGGAGACTTTACCCTGGCGGCCTGTTCACGCCGCATATTCCCTAAAACTTTCAGTACTCTTCTTCTTCATGTTGACCACGAATTTTTCATCCGAAATCAGGGCGATGTTGTACTGAAAATGTTAAACAAATTTAGAAGCCAAATCATCCCAGTTGTTCCATTTATCGATGTCTCGATCGATAAACCATTCTGAGGCCAGATCAGAGAGACTCTCGCCAAAGAAGGCCATAAGCAGTTCTTCCTTTCCTCCTGCAGCCCTCAACTGGTTGCAATAACGTCTCAAGTGTGCAACGGGGTCACCTTTTCCTGCATACTTCTCAAACTTAGGCATCTTAAAATCGGGGGGAAGGTTGATGTCTGGGAACATGCAGAGATCTTTATAGGAAACACTCCTATAATCTCCGATTCCTTGCAAATTCCTCACAGCTTGTTCTAAACTTTTCAATTTCCGAGCTATGATATCCTGTTCCTCTGCTACGACAGGTTTCTTCGTATCAAATGGAAATGCAGCGGCTGAGTGTACCCATACAATTCATTCATTTGCAAAGTAGGCTCAGGGACATAATACTGACTATCTGGAACCTTCAGTACTGGCTCACTGGCAGACCTAGGAAGCCTCATTGTGGGACGCACAGTATATATGGTAGTTTTATGTGGTGGCGGAGCCACGAATACCGGTGTGATCGGAGACGCTGGCTGAGCAGCTAGTCTTGATTAGGGAGCTGCCAAGGGCACACCAGAACTGCCAGGATAATAATGTCGCGGAGTGAATCCTGGCGCGTGCTCAGGTGACTCAGCAGGAGCAGAGAATTGCGCCTGAGAGAGCAGTGGGCAATTAGAGATATTTTTGAGACCTTCAAGGAGTGGAGAAGGAGGCATTCCGCTGGCCCATGCCCGGTGTAAATCAATCAATTGTTGCCTGAGCCTTACTACCTCATCATTGTGTTCAAAATTTTCTTTCCTGTGGTCCTGATCCGGGTCAATGAGCGAATTTTCAATCTCCCTGCTAGCCATGGCGAGTTTTGCTTTGGATCTAGTGAAGTATGGGTGACTAGCCAGAGTGTTGCAAACCTACCACTGTTATCTGAAAGAACATGCTCATCAAAGACGACATCCGTTAGGATTAGGGCATACAACAAGCATGGGAATCATATTGGTAAAATTGTCCTAAATTCATGTTCATTTCTACCAGCTTTTGAGGGTAGCGAGGTCATTTTAACATCATCCTGATTTTTGTCTATGCTTTTTACACTTATTATTATTATGATTTTTTCGTATCCATCTCTGTTCTTTTCTTTCCTCTCGTTATCTACCTTTATTTAATCATTCTTTATGGCTTTTGTTTTTCTTTAAAAGAGGAAAAATAATGAAAAACAACAAAACAAAATAATTAGATCGAACCCAAAAGTAGGTTGCCTACGTATCATGTTGTACATGAATCAGATCTTGCGTAGTTCGGGCAGCATGTGCATAAACATTACCCACTTTTTTTTTGCGAAAACGAAAATAAACAAACCAAGGAAAGACGTAACATCAAAACATTTTAAAGAAAGAAAACAACAAAAACGTACAAAAGTTTGGGACCACTTTAAAACTAAACAACAAATATGAAACAAAATTATAGACCCCTAAGACGAGATAGGTGAAATTACTAATAAAGACTCTAATACCAAAAAACAACTTGACTTCGACTTAAAGTAGACACCACCCTACAATGTCAGACACATAAAAGACCCAAACTGAATAAAGATAAGAAGTGCTCTTTCAGACTGGTACTCTACGTGATGACCCTGGCTGATATGGACCTGCCTCTGAAGTTCT
>NC_061113.1:22746492-22748840 GCF_002878395.1 Capsicum annuum | reverse complement strand
GCTTTCCACCTACTCCATAACACCGACGGCTCTCCCCCTAAAATAAGGGTGACTCAACTAGAGGTTGTGTACAACACGTGTACTACGGACTTGTTGCAGAAAGAAGGCCGGGGGGTGGACTCATGATGACAGATATAAAGCGGTAACACATAGGATAAATACTATGAACAAAGTGCACGAAAAAACACAAAAGTGAAAATAACACACACAATAACCACAAACAATGCTTATACACTCGTAATGCCAAACAAAGATGATACAACACCAAAAATAGCTCGAATTCTGAAAACTTCACTAAATCCCCAGCAGAGTCGCCAGAAGCTGTCACACCCCTTTTTTACGTACTCCAAAAAAAGATTTAGTTTAAAGTTCGAAAGGGCTTTATTATTTAAGTGACAAGAAATGAAAATTTATTTCGGAAAAGGATTATTTGCATTTTTTGTTCAGAGTCGCCACTTGGAATAATTCGGTATGCCAAGTCACCTTGGAAAATCCTTTTCAAAATCATTTGACTCTTAAACTGGTTTGCGAACAGAGATTCCAGTTAAGGAATTCTGTTGACCGAGGGGAAGGTGTTAGGCACCCCTCGATCCCGTGGTTCAACCACGGTCGCTTGGGTAGAGTGTATCAACTATTTTGGCATTACAAAATGTATAAACCACACAAAAAGTACGCAAAATAATCAAACAACAACAAGATAAAACAAAAATATAAAGTCCAATCCAAATTATTACAACCCGAAATAAAAATACTGAAATAACCTACACTAGTCCTAAACTATGCTTTACCCGATGCCTCGAGCCTTGGTCACGAACGTCCTCTGAGTACATGATACCTCGGGGCATTTCCCGGTGAATAAAATATATATAGATCCTTCGGGGCATTTCCCCGGCCAAATTATACAATTGAATTAAATGCGACAAAACAAAACCATTCCAACATATGTTTCAAACATGTAGTCAATCCATCATGCCTAAATTTGCCTACCCGAACCTATCATTTGCATATCCATTCTCGATTAAAGACATAATTCTATCACATTTCATATCAACAATAAATCAAAATTATTCCGAATCTAAACTTTTTCACATTACTTCATTAGTTTGCAATTCCAATCCCCCCACATCCATACATGATAGATTTTTTTTTAACACAAGCACAATTATCCATCCATATCATCATCGATTTCATACTAACGGCTACTTATTCAGACAAAGCAGCACCAATCATCAAAATGTCCAATCAACAAACAATGCACTATCACAACATCCACCTACTAAATACCATAACAAGAAAATCAAAAGGGCAAGGATTAGAAATGGACCTTCAACGAAACAACTTCGTGATAATATGTGTTAAAGAAATACGCACTCGAAACCTCGGATAGAAACTTCAACGATGAGCAAAGCTCCAAATCCAGAATGTTGAAACCATTAGATCATTCGAAATCCCCAAAGCACGAAAAACATGAATGATACAAGAAATAAAAGAACCCAAAGCCCTTTTAAAATCCAACAACATAACTAAAAAAAAAAAAACAAGAACTCGAGCTCCGGTGAGCTGATAACGATGAGACCAACTGAGATAGCTGTACTCCGACCAGATCTCGTCCCAACAAAACTGACTCGAGCAGACTAGAATCTAAACTAAACACACCAAAACTAACATGGACGAACCGATTTCATTATTCATTCTTGATTTTCGGTGATAGGTATAGCTGAGGGGTTTCGGGGTCAAAAACAGAGCTGGCGGAGTTATATCCCAATGAGGATGGCATTTTTTGATGAGAAAAGACTGATAAACTTGATTCCCGATCTATCTTCGCCAACACGAACCAATAGTTAGGCCTTTCGCAAAACCCGCACCTGATTTGCGATCTGGTCACCAGCTTTTATGGATTTTCCCATGAGTTTCCCCAGAACTGACTCAATGGGGTCGAGTTTAGTTGAAAACAGATGCAAAAATATGAAAAACGGGTTCACAGATCCTAGCTGGTGGAGTCGATTCCAGTGGAATTCGTCGGTTTCAGTCGTGTTGGTCGGATTTCGAGCTGGGAGAGGAGCTGGCTATGGAGGGGGCTGGTGGTGCTGGTCGTTATTGTTTTGCCGGCGATATAGCTTTCTCCGGTGGTCTCTCCGGTGACGGCGAGAGAGGGCGGCTGGTGGGGCTTTTTTGAAAGAGAGAGAGTAGAGAGAGGTCTAGAGAGAGATGGAGGCTCCTTTTTTTTTCTGTATATGCTCATCGTGCTTTTTTTTTTTGATTGTATGTGTGTATATATTGTAGAGTGAATTGTGAGAGTGGGTGGGGTAGTGGGGTACATGCGGGTAGGGGTAAGGGGTAGGGTATGG
>NC_061113.1:22722471-22746392 GCF_002878395.1 Capsicum annuum | reverse complement strand
TTTTTCTGATTGTATGTGTGTATATATTGTAGAGTGAATTGTGAGAGTGGGTGGGGTAGTGGGGTACATGCGGGTAGGGGTAAGGGGTAGGGTATGGGGTGGTGAGGTGGGGGGTAGGGGTAGGGGTAGGGTGTGATGTGGTTTATTTTGATTGGGTAGGTTGTTAGGGTAAGATAGAATTAGTTAGGATAGGTTTTGTTAGGAATTTTGTTATATATTTTTTTTTGTATTTTGTGAGGGTATAATAACATGGGTGAGGGTACACGGTAGGATAAAAATAAAATGGGTAAAAACAACATCGGGGAGGGACGAAATTAGGTGTCTACAGTATCATGTGAATTTGATTGTAGGCGGATGAACCATCCATGAAGGACATTGTCTCATAACCAGTGGTGGCATCAAATCCATATTGGATATTTGAATTTACAAATAAATCCAGCTTTAGTGAGTTTATTAACTTTATTTTCAATCAATGGAACCAACTCTGTCCTAAAGCGTCTTTAAGCTTGCTTAATAGGACGATCACCATTCTTGACTGCCAACTGATGGACTACTACTTTTGGATCTAAGCCAGTCAATTCCTTATAGCTCCAAGCAAAGACATCCACATATTCTTTGAGTATGTCCATATAAACGATTTCCTCCTCAACTTCTAGAAACACACTCAGGTAAGTTGGCCTTGGGTCTTCATTGGTTCCGAGATTAACTTACTTTAAGGGATATATTGTGGCCTTTACTCCTTCTTCAAGTTGCGATGGAGCATCTCCAGCATCTTTCTCCTCTTGAGGATCATCGTCGTTGATGGATATATGATAGCACCAGAAAGTATCTTCCATTACTTCATTTACCTTTATTTGGGATGAGACCTCGTTCCTATTTTGGGTCATAACATGATATGAAGAGCTAACACTTTCTTCATCTTCCTTATATTTATTGGTATAAACCACGGCATGAGCCTTAGCTTATAACACCTCATTGCATGAAACCACCAGTTCTGTCTGTTGCCTCATTCTAGAAGGAATCAAACTTTAGAAATCCTTCTAGATTTTAAGTGGAGATTGCATCATCGTGCTTTGACGACTTCTCTGACGCTTTTTGCTTTTCTTCGTATTTAGAGGTCCCAACCTTTCGAACACAGAAGTTCTTGCAGTTGATTCTCCAAGTTATTCAAAGACAGAAGGCCTTTTGTTGGATGTAGTAAACTCTTCTTCTACAGTGATATAGTTACTAACCGCCCTTCTTATGAAGATGCAAATTGGAGGTAGTTGTATGTATCTTAGGCCTTCACATATCTCTCTGGTTGTAACTTCTGGCAGAAGTTTGCCCAGCCTTTATAGCTCATTAGGATTATATCTAGCCTTTACAAATAGCTTATATGCATTTGGGTCGAAGCCATCGTTCGTACGTTTCGTAGGGAGTTTCATATCTTGTGGCTGATTTTGAGCCATAGACTCTCCAATTAGTCTTGAGGATGAATTTATCGCGTAATCCTCCTGATAGGTAAAGTTATCCCCTTTAGCATATTATCTTGGGCATCAGATGGGTGACATTCCTCTTTCTTTACCTTTGGTAAGTATCAAAGAATGAGAGTTGCCTTCTTTTTCATAGGTGTGATGCTTTCTTTATTCGAAGTGAAGAGGGGCTTCTTGGTGGCGACTTTTTCGACAGTCACCGTGACCTTCTTAGATGCAAGATCATCACACTTGGTCTTGGTGGCATTTTCAATCTTTTTCTCATTCACAACATAATTCTCCAGTAGAATTTTGCATAGGTAGAGTGTGACTTAGATTCTGTGAATGGTTTGTCATCGGAACTATCTTTCTTTCTACTCCGCCTTTGAGGTACTTCAAGCATTAATAGTAAGAAGATGAGATAATTTTGTTCTCGTGTACCCAAGGCCTACCAAGTAATTTGTTGAATGAAATTTTGGCATCAATCACATGCATTAATGTATTTGATTGAAAATCATTCATATGAATCCCTAACTTGACAGCTTTCATGGCCCTCTGGCCCCTTGGTTGAAACCTTGTATCATTATATGACTTTTAGCCAGTTTGTCGGTAGTTATTTCAAGTTTCTTCATTGTACGGATAGGCAGGATGTTAACTCTGGATTCCTCATCAATCAAGATTCTATTTATCTTCTTTCCTAGAACTTGACCTACTATGTACGAGGGATGATTGTGTAGGGTTCCTCCAAGAAAAAGGTCGTTATTTATAAATGTGATTTTTGTATCACATACATGTGACTTTTGGCTAAGTGGCTCTGTAGGATTTTCACAAGATGGGGGAACCTCCACTGGTGGGTTTTCACCCTTTGTCCCCTCTTTGGCAGTATTAAAACAAGATGCCTCAAGGTTGAGTTGATCAGTCTTTGCTAGAAACCAACTTGGTAAGAATTCTTCCAACGTTACCGGACACCATGGTTTTGGTGTTGAAGCTCTATTACCCTCGTCTTCTTTGGACGTCCAACCAACTTTTGTTTCTTTGATTTCTTTACATCCTCCTTCTAGTTAGCTGCTCAGACGACTCCTTTTGTAGACTCATCTTCTTGCGTCTTCGCCTGGTCACCAGAGTCCAACCTTCGTCATCGCCTTTGTCAACTAAAGACTTGCCAGGATCTAATAGTTTCTCATTATGTTCTTCAGCACATATTTGGACTGGATAGAGCGAGCCAAAAGTGATAGAGACTTGATGAGAACTGGTCATCTCATCATCGAAGAAGATCTTTTTCTCATTTGCTAGTTGCATGACTTTGTCTTTAAAGACAAAGCATTTTTCTAGAGGGTTACTCATAAGCCTATGATATTTGCAATAATTAGGGTCATTGATCCTTCCAACTTTGTTGGGCTACTTCGTCTCTGATATTTCAATGAGCTTATGCTCGAGGAGTTCATCAAAAATCTCAACAATATCAAAATCAAGAAAGGGATATTCCTTTTCTTTCTTCTCCTTTAAAGTTTTTTTATTTGGACGTTCTCCAGAAGTATTTATGCTTTGCTTCTTGCTCACCTTCGTGGTGACCTTCACAAGAGACACGTCAATATTTATAGATTCCTTGTTGTTATTTTTGGGGACAAACTTGCCCCATCTTTTAGGTTCCTGCTTATTCTTCTCCCTTCGAGGGTCATGGATAGACGTTGCTCCCTTTCCAGTAGAAGACATGCTCAACTCTATATCGTGAGAATGGGTAGCTAACACTTAAAAAGATTTAGTCTTAATGCCTTGCAAGATGTAGAGAAGTTCCCAGTGCATTCCTTGGACACAGGTCTCTATTCAGAAGCTTCCTTGAGCATATATTTGAGTTTAGGCTAGCATTTTCCATCGATTGATGAATTCAATGACTGGTTCGTCCTTTCTTTATCGAGTATTTGTGAGCTCTACCATGCTCACTGTATGACTTATGCTATAAAAGAAATTTAGGAACTCGTGCTCCAATTGCTTCCAACTAGCTATGAAATTAGGCTCAAGGTTCATATACCAATCAAAGGAGTTTCCCTTTAGGGAACGAACAAACTATTTGACAAGATAGTCACCGTAAGTTCCAGCATTATTACATGTCTCACCAAAGTGTGCGACATACTATTTTGGGTTCCCTTTACCCTCAAATTATTGAAATTTGGGTGGTTGATACTGGCAGGCATTTTGAGGCTATCTTTCCTTGCAGTGTAGGGCTTGTCATGCGCAAGGAAAGACTTGGTGATAACATCATACTTGTCTTTGAGGGTTCGTTCAATGAATTCCTTTAATTGCTCAATCGGGATCATTTCCTTAGAAGAAACTTGCACCTCTTTAGTTGGTGGTGTTTGTTTCACGGGATGTTCTGTCTCATGAGCCTTTAGAGATTTTTCAGGTGTATGGCTACTCTTCGTCTATCAGGCCTTCCATCTTATCCACTATCTTATCAATTAGAGCATCTTGATTCTGAACATATTTAGTCAGGCCCTCAATTACCTTTGTCAGATTCCCAAGCTGCTCCTCCATAGACGAGGCATTAGTCATCATTGCTTGAATAATCACTGGTGATATTGGAGAGTAACACGGATTATTGCATAAGTTGATCTTTGAAGTGCTCAGCTTATGCGGTGTAAGTGGAGATGACGTGTTTGTTGAACGACCATCGCTCTTTGTGCAGAGTATTTGGAACCGGAATGCTCGAGTAGAGCTAGAGTTTTCTTAAGCGATTCTGCCACACTGCTTCCTCCTTCCGAAGAACTTGCATTGGACTTTGTTCCTTTTG
This sequence comes from Capsicum annuum, assembly GCF_002878395.1. Classification (NCBI taxonomy): domain Eukaryota; kingdom Viridiplantae; phylum Streptophyta; class Magnoliopsida; order Solanales; family Solanaceae; genus Capsicum; species Capsicum annuum. The sequence continues at coordinate 22,742,153 of NC_061113.1, read as the reverse complement.
GGGTTGAATATCCAAAAACTAGAGTTGGCGCGGACGACACTGGATGTGTTTGTTGTCCTAGAAATCCTGGCTTGCTCCTTATGACAGCTCCCAAGCTTCCGAAAGTAACATCAAGGATATTTTCTACTTCAACAGAGAACTCTGAATCAGCAGTCTTAGAAGTAGTTGATTAAGAGTTGACCTTCTTGAAAGTCAGTCTATCATTCTTAAACTTTAAAGTATGAAAAGTTGAGATGAGAGATAGAGATTATCCCACTGGGCATGACAAAATTTGTTGGATAATAAAATTTTTGAGACCGAAAAATAAATAATCGAGACAAGAAAAATATTGCAACAATCAATTTATTGATTTCAATATGTGAGTGTTACAATCTCTATGAATCCTCTGATTTGCCTTTTCAAATAAAAATTCAAAGGCTTAAAGCTTGATCTTGAATTTGAACTTGATTTGTTGATTTGAGGGACTTGATCTTGACTTGTGCTTGAATTCAAGGGCTTTTGAGCTTGTTCTTGAATATTGTGATCTTGATCTTGAATCTTGATGAACTTGATTTGAATGTTTGAGCTTTGTAGAGAAATTGCGGCGTTTGATCCACGAGCTTTCTCTTGCTTCTTGTTAGAGTTCTTGGTCTTTTTCTGAATTATGAGACTCTTATTTATAGTTGTGGAAAGGAAGAGTCATGATGAAGATGGACTTTCTTCGACCAATCAGATTTTAGTGACATAGCGCCTTTTATGGGCTTTGATTTCATTGGGTTTGCTACATCATTTTGACATGTTGTATGGTCCTATTGGCTCCTTCTCTTGACTTGGCATGCCATGTCATTTGACACGTGGTGCTTATTTGGGTCTCTAGAATATAACAATATCTTAGGTTTAGCAAAGTGGGCTCATCATTTGTAGCCCAAATCAATGGGCTAGCCCAATAAAAATTGAACTTTAATTAAATCCATATATGTTTGAACTTAAATAATTAATTCAATTATATTAATCCGCAATATTTATTTGGGACTAATATATTTTGAATTTAATATAATCCGAATTTCGTACGGAACTTGAATTAATAAAATTTTACTGCCCACAACGTCATTTGTATTTGGAATCAACTGAAAGGTCATGCACTGATTTTCTTGACTCAAGACGATGTATGAAACATATGGTGTGCAAGCAGACCCTCGTAGTGAGCCATGGGAGGCGTTGCCTGTATAAGACCACGATTATATTTATATGTATAAAACTACATCAATGGATATTTGAGCAACATATGCCTTATACTCGACATATAATGCCTTTGGTAGGCCATCATATGATTATTTAAATCAAAAATAGAGATGGGACCATCACGTGGACAAATTACTAGGCGCTTCATAATGATGAATTACTCATAAGACATCACATGACGAGTTAATAAGGCAAGTGCATAAGTTATGGTCTATATTGTATCGATCACCTGTATGCTCATGAATTGTAGTCCAGAAGAGAATTTCTAGTATTTCGCTGCCTATAGTTGCTGATTTGTCTTATTAGATTCATTGAGCATCCTCGTATATCTACTTGTTATTTCATCTGCTTTACATACCATTACATATTATATATATAAAAGATCAGGTACACCAGGTAGCAGATTTCTAAATTCGACACTCATTTCGATTCGACAGTGTAGTTGGTGAGGTGAACTTCTCCCATCTAGAGCTAATAGAAGTCTAGCACCCTTTAAATCATATTTATAGTTATAGCTTTATGTAAGTTATCATATGTAATTATAGATTCAATTGTCCATTGCACTAGTGCGGCTAGTGGGCCAGTGTTATTTATGTACCATTTTTATAACTAATTGTCTTATGATTAGTAACTCATCAGCTTAATGCAGGTCATTTGTATTGCAAGAGTTCATATGGACCCTTGTCCACTCCTTCTGATCTAGAGGGGCGTGACATGAATTATAAGCAGGGTTCACCCCTAAAGCTAACTCGCATCCCATTTTTTTTCGTTCCAATCGGACTCTTCAACACCTATGCTTTCGGTTCACATCATTGTATTTTTTTTTTTCTTTTGCATCTAAGTGGGTAATAGTGATTTTTCGGATTCAAACCCGTAACACTACTAAATAAAATGTAATCTTTTTACCATTGAACTGTCACCTTAAAAAAGGTTGACATGTATGTTTGCTTTTCTTGTCTGAAAAGACTAAACTAAAAAAATAAACAAACGAAGAGGACAATTGGGTATCCTGATTTTATGCATGTGTTGACCATTTCCATTAGAATTTCATTTTCATTGATTTGATTAAAGAAAAACGAAATCATTTTCATCCCATACTATACAAGAAAAGTCTAAACCATACCTAAATTATATAAGTGATTTATTACACACCTTAACTATATAAAAGTGATATTATTACCTCCCTGTGAACCTCATTCTAAGGCGCGTGTGTTACACTTATTTTAGGCGCGTCCAGCCTATTAAATAACAAAAGTAAACGATTAAAAATATTAAGGAAAAACGCATCGTTTCCACCCCCAAACTATAGTTGAAAAATCGAATCCACACCTAAACTATATAAGTGACCTATTACACACCTTAACTATAAAAAAAAAGATACTTTTTACTGACGTGGTGCTGGCGTGGCAGCGCGTGTAAAATACTACACCACATGCAAGTGGTGGTAGCCTGACAGGGTATAAATAGTTTCACATTTTTTATAGTTTGGGTGTGTAATAGGTCAATAGTATAGTTTAGGTGTGGCTTCGACTTTTCAACTATAGTTTGAAGTAAAAACGATGTGTTTTCTCTTTCATTAAATTAACTATTAGGTCTACATCACAAATTCACAATCATACCCTAACCACTTTTTCATGCTATGTGCTACTCGAGACTCGGGAGATCAATAATGCTCTTACATAAAACATGATCCAAAAATTGCTCTTACAAAAATCATATTATTGGAAAAAAAATTCATATAAAAAAGAAGCTGGTGCCAAAATTGTCAAATTATAATAATTGTGTTAGTTAGGTAATTATCATATTTTACCAAGTGTAACAACTTATTATACGGTTTTTAACTGTAAAAGTATTTGAGACCTTAATAAAAGGAGCATATGCACTATTTAAAAATGGTTATGTATACAAGAGAAAATATTATATTAATAGCTTAGTTCGTTGGCTACCTGAACTTTCTCACCTTGTTGGTGAGGATTCAATTCTCCTCATTAATAATCCCCTTTCCGTTTTCCCTTCCCGTATCTCCAATAGTTTATTTTTTAAAAAAGAAATAGTTACAAATACAAGAAAATCAATAATTTCTAATGAAATTTGTCAAAATTTGACTCTTTGGAAAGGTTTTCGGAGAAAAATACCAAATAATGATGGTAAGTCCGTTGAAAATGTTACCAACGAGCTAAATTGCGATGGGATATATGTCAACCAAGACCATGACATAGAATATCAAAGAAGTTTCATAGTGCTTAATGAGAAATTCTTGCTTAATTATCATTGGATGTAACAAGTTTTTTTTTTCTTCTAAAACCTATTGGATGTCGGAAGTTTTTGCTTGCACAAACCAAAAAATATAAAAATAAAAATTCGAAAGACCAACAGAACCAGAGAAATCTTTTTCTAAGGAAGAGGGCATACATGTTATTCACATTTCATTTTATTAGACTTTTTTAAGAAATGAGACACATTTCATTTGATATCGATCATAAAATGATAAAAAAGTATAGTTAAAGTTTTAAAGCTTACCTCGAGGAACATAGATATGCAAAAAGTTTATTAATTATTTATATATACGATGCTTAAACTAAATAAATAAATAGATATAAAACTATATATATTCACTTAACCATGATTAGATAGTATGCATAATTTATCCTCACTTTAAGTCGTGACTCTCATGATTAAATTATTTGATCTCATGTAAATATCAAGTGTTGATAAATATTTATGAATAGTTATTATCACTTTAAGCATAATGTATATAAATGTTGACCTAGTTTCATATAGTGCTCATATATATGCAATCCTAGTTAATTATATCAGTACTATATATTTTATTTTTATTAAACATCTAAGTGGTGCTTTTATGCATTTAACAAATTCTATCCTCATAATTCATACTTTGGAATTAAGGTTGCAAGGACCTCTCATTTCAATTAGTTTTCATATTTTTTATTAATTTAATTTGATTACATTTCTTAATAATATGGTCTACGTTCCGGACACTGATTAAGTGTGCACCAATATTGGTTGTGATCAGATGGTTGAAATTCTTTCATATTTGATCAGAAGTTTCAGGTTCGAAACTATCTGGACAAAAAAAAAAAATTATCGGAAGTGTTGTCCCAGAAACATAACATATAGTACACGATTCGGATTTAGTCGAACTCTAATGTGAATACTGGACACTGAATTGGAAAAAAAGGTGTCATTATATTATCATTGAGTAATTGGATTATGATATAGCAAAAATTTCAAGTTGAATTAATTGTGCACATCACTATCACAATTGAATTCTCCATTTGAAAAAAAAATATTTTTTTTTCCTCTTGCTTGCATATTCTCACTTTTTCCTTATATTTCCTTTTTCTTACGTAATGTGGATTAGATTTTAGCATCATTGATATTGAGACGATAATATCATAAAGTACGATACTCTTAGATTTGCCATATTATAATTATGACTTTTTTCTTTTCTTCTTTTTGTGGTAGTTTTTGGTGGATTCTTTTCACCATTATATACCAAGGTTGCTTTCATTCAAACCCTCATTTTTCATCATCTTGACTTGATTAGCCATAATGTTTCTTCTAGAGGGCAATTATTGGCCTTTCTAAGCAATTCTATACTAAGATTCAATCACACGTTTATCACATAAAAGAAAGACAAAATACATCAATAGTAGATACTGAAATTATGATATGTTCCAATTGAGCACCTAAAACACACATACGTGCCAAAAGCTTGTCTATGTCATGAGCACTTAGAATATATATTCACAAAAGCTTTTCAAAATTTTGAGTTGAAAGCATATAATAGCTAGATATAATATTTCATCAAATGTTTGTTCAGGTGCTTGATCGAAATATGTGATACCTCAAATGTGTAGATGGAATTTATTGATAAGTTTAAGAGGTTGTCAGTGTATACTACCATAAAGAAAGTGTATGCGTGTGTAGGGAAAAAAACATGTTCAAACTCGAACAATCTCTCGTATTGTGCTTATCAATCATTCACATGAATCATATTAATCATAATTGAAGTATCGTTACAATTTTATTGATTATCTACAAAGTTACGAACAATGTCAAACTTGGTTGAACAAGGAAGAAGTGCGATGTTTATTTCACTCAAAATTGAGTCTCTTTACCAGGTGTTCTACCTGTGGCTTCAGAAGGCATTCACGTTTGACATATGCCTGCTCTGACTGAGATCTTTTAGGATGATTCTGTACTACAGTTCGTTGGAGGAACTTTAGGAGGCTTCAATCTCAAATAAGAGTATTGATCGCTTATGCAATTTGTCGATCATCTATCTCTAAATAGCTTGTAACCGATGCAAATTTTATCATAATTTCATCATTAAATAAGATTAACAATAAAATTTTATTGTTTAATGACAGAAGTTATCCGTGGCTAATCTCTATTTTTCCCGTGAATATGTTTAAAGTAACCAAATAGGAGTGAGTACTTACGTACCCTAAATATGGTTGACAAGTGGGATAATTTTGGTCTTGATCTCAAATGATGAAAATCTAATTATTAATAATCTTATACGTTTTGGCAATACTAAGACAATTATTACTTCTCCCTGTTTAATATCCAATAAAAATCAGGAAAATATTCTTAGTTTTGAAGGAGTCATGTCAACAAGCATTAGAGATATCAAATTGCTAATTCATAACTATCCTTATACCATAAAATAAGGTAAAGAAAATCTTTTCTTCCACAATTACTAATGAAAAACTACACAGTATAGCCGGCCATCAAAATAATAATCAATTGATATTTATTTTTATATATGATTGTATGATGAGACACATAAATCATACATTTTTTTTATATGAATTAGTATATTTGACCAGCGAATGTAGTTATTTTGAACGATCGGCCAAATTATGTAACTTGCGCTTATAATAATATGCGCTCGTGAATATTATTATAATCATTAAGCTTGTATTAAAATAAATTAAGCAATATGAAGTAGTGGATAGATTAAGTGAGGATTAAGGTCCACATAATTGCATACACCTTTATCGAAAGAAGCTAATAAAACAATTAAATGAAAATGACTGCCAAAACAAAGCTTTCATCAAGATTAAGAAGGGTTAATGGGTGATGTTGCTAATGGACGTAATGTCGATAATCCATCATTATGTCTAATTTAGTTGGACTTTAATCTCTATGACAACTTAGATTAGAAGGCTCTAATTGCCTATAACCTCTCATAGATAAGCAATGTACAGTCATCATATAAAAAATTGTGTTCCCTTTTTGTGATCATTATCAATTTTTTATGTATATTTATAAATTATAACCACATCCAGTTTACTTCTGTAATTTCCTTGAGCATAAGGACTATATGAGATTGGTAATTGAATGAACTAGAAGAAGAAGTATATACATGTTCTAGTTTGGAGACAATTATTACTAGATCAATAACAATAATAACACATTAGATCAATAACAATAATAACACATTTGATGTGATCCTACAAATAGTATCTGTGAAAGATAGAGTATATGCAAACTTTAATCTTACCTTGTACAGATATAGTCATAGTCAGGAGTGGCTTAAGGATCAGACTAGTATTTTTTTGGTTTATACTTCCTAAAAAAAAAATTGGTTTCTTTTTTAGGCCTTTAAATACAATAACAATATCAAAACTTCCATGAGTATCTTATGATCTCTTCCGAAGAAATAATAATTTAAATTAAAAATTGTTCAAAATGAATTACCAATTACTAGCCACACGACAACGCTTGATTACCTATTGCTTTTTATATTATAATCTTTGATATGTATATTTCTTTTTTAATCTATAGGTTGTTATATATCCTACAAAATAAAAAATTTAGTTTTTCAAGCAAAAGACAATAATAAAAATAAAAGAAGAAAATTGTACAAGCATATATAAATGAATATACTCTTAATTTGTTTAATCTGTATATTTGGATATATGCCTCTTCTTTAATTTATTCATGAAAGAATCTAAAGTATCACTAAATTTTGTCATCCTGGAAAAAAAATTAAAGTTCCTGCATTCAGAAATTAGATTCAAGCATGCAATATACCTAGTTATTCATAGGAGTGGTTGAATATTATGAGGTCTCAAGTTTAATTTTTAATAGAGACGAATACTAGATAATTTTTTTTTATCTAGTTTTGACGGACAGAATTATCCGGTACTTGTTGCTGAGGTAAAATGATAGCTATCGTGTGAAATTAATCATTACACGTACAAACTGACCAAACATCACAGATTGAGGTTTTACATTTGAATTTGGTCCGCAGACAAGTAATTGCCAAACTTATATACATGTGGGGTTGCTGAGGTTGAGAGACATCACATATACATTACTACTATAAAGAAAAAAATAAATCTAAAGAAACATTGTAGCCACATAAAAACAGTGCAGTTATTGTCTCGGAGTGAAAACATGTGAATTCTTGTCTAGTAAGCAACCAGCATTACTCAGTGGCCAACACAGTTTCCTCCATCAAATGTTTATGAGGGGTCAATATATAAGTTTTTCTACATATAAAATAATTTTTCCATGGTCTAGGCCTCTAGCTAGCACTTTCAAGTTAGTCTAGTCATCTTGTATTTGAAGGTTATGAAAAAATTGGATAATTACGGTCTAAACCATTCACTCAATGTAATTTATTATTAAATATGTATAGAGTGTTTAGATAGTGTGTGTATATATATATATTGTATATTTTATGTATACTTCGACCATATTGATACATTAGTTGGTTAAAGGATATATATTTGTAACTTTCCCGATGAAATTTATGTTGCTGTGAATTATTTATGGAAATTTGGTACTCTAATTATTTAGTAAATTGGATCTTTCCAGTATGTAAACGAAAACTAGAAGGATCTGACCATTTTGGCTATAGCTTATGGGGAATAACTTCAATATTGACAATAACATCATAAAACTTACATATGTTGTTTTTAATTTCGAGGCAAAAATTTTAGATTCTACTTGATTTAGGAGATAAATATCAAGCCTTTATGTAAATTTTCAAGTATTTTAGATAAGTGTATGAAGTGCATGATTATAGTAATTGGTATATAAATTCACATATAAGTATATAGAGTGTGTCAATTATTCTGAAACAGAAAAAAAAGAAAAAATAAAGGAGTGAGCTTTAAGGCATACAAGTCAAGGGTGTGCATCAAAAGGACTGGAACCCTGATAGCATCACCACTGAAGGCTCTAAGCTCTCTCACCTCTTCTTTGTTGATGACCTTACGCTCTTCTCCAGAGCAATTGAGGATAACTGACATACCATCCTCCAGGCCCTCAATCATTTTTGCTCTAATTCTGGATGAAAAATCAGCTATGCTAAATCTAGAGTTGTCTTTTCTAGAAACTACAACTTTACCAATGCCAAGGACTACTCTAACATCCTCAACATCACTCCCAGCAATGCGTTTGGCAAACATCCGGTTGACAAAAAAAAAAAAAAAACATAAGTGATTCTTTTTCTCTCTCAATCATGATTTTTGAATCAATTAATGCATAGGTCAATTAATTTCACGGATTATCTATTATACCAGATAACTCTGTCCATAAAGGTTCAGAACATATCATGAGAAGATATCATCAAGTGTGCTAGTCTCTGTTGAAACTTGAACCTATCCATATGATTGTCAATCCAATTAATTGATCATTAAGCCACATTATTGATGTCAATTAGTAATTACTTTAGTTTGCTATTTTGGTAACTATATATATTTGTCTTTTACGATAGCATTTGGCTTCTTTTTTTCTCATAGAAGACATAATGGGGTTTAATTCTGTGTTAAACAATATGCCTAATATGGATTTTAGCTCTAGATCCATTGTTCAGAATATTAATCATTAAAACTTTGTTAAATTAAACTCACTAATGGATGATTATGTATCTAGTGCAATTCACATGGCTTCCCACATGCTTTTGGATATAATTATGCTTTTGGATCCCTCCCAACCATAGATATCAACTAACCAACTACTCACATTTTAATTCTTACTTCAATTTTAGGTCATGTCTCTCACCACACACCTATTATATCACATCTGGGTTGAAAAGGAACCAGGATATAAAACAGAATGAGAAAGAAAGTGACAGAGTTTATTATTATTATATGCGGATTCAGAATTTAACCTTGATGGATTTCTATAATAGCCTCAAATTAATACCCCTTTAGTCCATAATAATTGAATTTTTGAGCTTTTTATTTAATGTTCAAAATAAGTTAATAGTTCAATATTCAACATAGTTCTTGGAATTTGGTTTTTCCATTTTTGCTCTTTATTTACATTTCTAGGTGATTATAAGTTTAAGAGAGTTAATTGTTCATATTTATGATTTAAATAACAAATCCATAAAGTTAAAAATTTAAATTTGTCCCTATTTGCACATTTCTCATTCAATTGTTAATGAATCTTTGAACTCGTCCTTTTAATTATCCTTGATTCTTACAGAGTTTAGAATAAAGTGTCCCATAATAATTTGCAGTAAAATAAAAGTAACTAAAATATACTTATGGTGCATTATTAGTTGCTCCAACATCATTATTATTCAAACCATTGCCCTTTATCAAATGCATCATACCCTTATCGATTATTTCTCAAGTCTGCTTATAATATCACTAATTAATCATTGCACCTACCAATAGTGACCAATCAGAACAAAATGAATCGAGAATACCAGTTAATGTGATGAACATTTATTAATACTTGTATTCATATAAGCGCTTTTATTTATATATAGTTGCTAATAAGACTAGTCACTTGTGACTGATTTTTTTTATTTTTTTTCTTGAAACAACCGGATTTTTTATTTTATTATAATTATCTGATATTAATGAACGGATTATTTTTACTTGTCCACTATTGACTTGACGCATATTTTAAGAAACAATAAATAGCTAGTACGGATAATGTTATTATATACCCTTGAATATAATAAAAAGGGATAATACTCACGAAAATACCTGAACTTTGACCGGATTTCCAGTTGAGCATACTGAACTTTGCGGGGGTCCTATTACCCCCTAGACTTTTTAAAGTGGATTTAATCCCCCCGCCCTCCGAAACTCTATACCCAGATTCGACGCTGGCACATGTAAATCTCGTTTTTACACGTGTATTGGCGCGTGTAATACACGCGCCACCTCATATTTACTCATGTCCAAGTGGGCAGATATATGACATTAAAATACGGAAAAAAAAATGTATAGGGGGTAATAGGACCCCTGCAAAGTTCAGTATGCTCAACTGAAAATCTGGTCAAAGTTCAGATATTTTCGTAGGTATTATCCGTAATAAAAATATTTTGGGAAATGCATCGGGTAATAATGATCAATAACAAGGGTAAATAGACACAAAATCGTAAATTTTTCATTGGTATTGCAAACCGGACAAGTATTATTAGACATGTACTTCTAGTAATACTGAATAAATAAAGATGGACGAAGGAAATAGCTCAATTAATCTAGATTTACGCAGCCAAGGAGCAATTAAAAGAAAAATCACTTTCTATTAGAATTTCTTTATTCCTAATGCTCGAACTGAAAAATTCTGGCTAAGATTAAAGAAATGTCTTCTATCCCATCATATCTTTTCTTAATTATATTATCAGTAACTGCCAATTGTTGTATATATAGATCAGAATCTTATTATTGTTAGGTAGGTTTAATTAAAGTGATTGGCCAGAAACTTAGTATTATACTTGTATATTTACATCTTTAGGGCCCTTATTATTATTATTATTATTTTCCCCAAATTATTATAGTTCTCCTAGTCATGCAAGAACTTTATGATATTAAAGTAGTCCAATGATTGGAATGGAGGGTCTAACAACTATTCCAACTTCCCCATCTCCCCCATGTGACAGCTTTTGGGATGTTGGGTGTGGACAAAACAAATAGGAAAGGAGTATTGAAGAATCTGACCATTGGTAGTTTCAGATAATTACTTATCCAAGAATTATCAAGCAGAAAAACAATCTTACCTACATTCAAATGTGGTAACCGTTATTTCCTCCGTTCCAAAATAAGTATCATTTGAACGAAATAATTTGTTGTAAAATAATTATTACTTTAAAAATTTAGATTATAATTATTAATTATTTTCGACTATACCTTTATATTAAAGATTCATTTCTTTTTAGTAGTGCTTGATCACTTCTCAAGAAAAAAACTAATAAATATAGGGTAACTTAATAAATGATACCCTATATTTATTTATTTTTATTAATGGTCGTGAAAATAGCTAAAACAACACTTTTTAGGGAAGGAAAGGTACAACTTTTGGATGATAGCATTTATATTCTTTTCGTTACAATTTATGTGACATAATGTGAATAAACATAGAGTTTAAAAAAGAAATGAACACTTTAAGATTATGGTCTTAAGCATATTATAATATTTGTGTAGCTATAAAACTTTTAAAACTTATGATCTTAAACTTATCATGACATTTGTGTGGTTAAAAAAGCTTCCTGTTAAAGGTAAAATGAGAAGTATTAAATTAGTTATTTTCAAATTTAGAAAGAAGTCATTCTTTTTACAAACTAAAAAGAAAATGTGTCATTGGAATAGAAAGGAATATTTCATAAATGATACCCCAAGCCTCTCAAAAGGATTCATTTTTTCTTCCATGTCCTTATTGTTTTTGTGCATCACCCACATGGAGGACCATTAAACATCTAGCATTTTCCTAAGTTGGTCTAGGAAGTATGCCCCCTATTCTCCTTTAGTGGCTAGTGCAACTCATAAAAGAGTCATATATAGTGTTATGTTTTTGTGCGTGTCTCCATGTGTAATTGTTCACAAGTGCACCTCAATCACAAATTGTTTGTGTCTTCATGTACTCTGAGAGTTTTACGATAACAATTTGCGCCTCAATCACGAGTTAATTGAAGATCTTATATCTTTAATACTCACCATCTCCTTGATGTTTTAGGGTAAGAAAAGGAAAATTGGGTTTTATGTTCAAGTTATCATGCATAATGATATGTGACAATTGTATAAAGACATCAATATATAGCAACTACCAAGGCAAAAATGGGAACTCCACATGATGAGGAATCATGGAAAAGGTGAGAGGAGCCAAATTGGAAATTGGAAAAGGATTTGTGGGGCAAGTTGCTAAAATGGAAAAATGAAGAAATGGATTTTTGTGGGAATTATTTTATTAAAGACAAGTAAAAAAAAAAAATGTAATGAAAGAGTAAGTTGATGGCCAATAGGTTTAAAGTGGAATTGAATTTTGTGGAAACTATTGGGCCTTTTGAGATGTGACTACACCAATTGTAATTGTTTTGTTTTGAGAAACTTTTGAGGCCCACCCCCATGTGAATATCTATCAATTTGTCACGTGGCAGGTTTGTTTGTAGTGAAAATTTCCCCATCGCAATGATAATGTATCTGTTTTTGTTTTCCACTAATTGTCCGATATCAGCATCGGAGCTTGATTAAATTCAAATTCAAGCTATAAAGTTTTATATCGGAAAGGAAAGCGCTTCCTAACAAAAGCAACTTTATATCTAGGAGGACTCAAACTAAGACATCTGATTAAAGATGAAGGAACACTTATCGCTCCACTACATCTTTGGCGAAAAAAATTTCCCCATCTCAATGCTAATGTATTTGAGGACCAACTTCTTTTAGTTTTTTGAATTTGTCTTAATTTAGTTTTGGCCGTAATATATATGTCTCATGTGTTTTAAGTTAAATTGGATTTATTAAATAAAAAGAGAGCTAATTAAAATGTATTGTCATAACATATGGTGCAATATTACAAGGCAGTTGACTAACTCCCTATGTTGATTTTTAAAAAAATGGATAATTAATTGACTATTTGGTGATTAAATGGTATTTACACACAAGTATATGCTATGATGACTGATGAATATTCTTGGTAATGATTTAAACAAATTAAATTTTGATAATTTGTTTGTCAAACTCAAAATCCTTCCAACCCTTCATAAAATTGGAAGCAAACTTGAATTGGTGAATTAACATCTGTTTATTTATAGCATCAACCTTTAGATCATATAATCAAGAAAGATTGAAAAGATTAGTTAATGATGAAATTATTTCATATTAAAATTTTATGAATCTTGTTATTTATGTGAACCGTATTGAAGAAAAACAAACCATACACACGAAGAAAGAAGCCACAAGAAATACAAAGCTTTTTGAAATGGTACATACTACCTATGCCAATTGTCGTCCTTTTGATGTCAATTATTTTAATAAAGGAAAAAGTATTTTATTACTTTATTGATTACTTTTACGTTATCGTTATGCATATTGTTGCATGAAAAATCTGATACAATAAATGTCTTTTAGGTATCCATAAATAAGGTTAAAAGATAACGAGTAAATAACAAAAATAATTTAAGTCAGATAGGGGTGTAAAGAATAATATGAAGGATATGAAACTGCAAAACGCCATTGACCATATGCTAAATTCCTTGACCGACATAATATAATGTGCTCAATAACAATGTTAGGCACACCCTAATAAAATGATGTGGCACAAAAGTGTAATTATACGTAAATGAATACACTTAAGAGTATGTTAAAAGTGTGAGAATCTTGAGTACTTAAAGGAGTGTATATGACGCACTCTAAATAGGAGCGGGACAAACAGGAGCGGCAGATTTTTAGATTGAGTACTTCTTTGATTTCGTTCAAAATCATTCTTTAGGATTAAAATTTTCGCTCAGATGAGAATTAGATGGATCAAAATCGAAGCTTTGTGATCACTATTATATTTTTTTATAGTTTACAGGTCGTAAATGAATATCGGTTGACTTTGAAAAATTTCTTGTGTAAAGGTTAGATTTAATTTTATTGTTTTGACATCTTCATTATCTTATTGTTTTATTGAAAATTACAGATGTTAGATGAATGTGGGTCGATTTTGAAAAACAAAAAATTAGGTAAAGGTTAGGTTTAATTGTATTATCATAATATCTCTATTAGTTTGTTATTTTGTGGTAGTTTACAGTTTGTAGATGAATCTCTATCGATTTTGAAAAATTTGTGTAAAATTTACGTTTAATTGTATTATTTTGATATCACTTTTATCGTATTATTTTATTGCAGTTTACATGTGAGATAAGTGTTGGTCAGCTCTGAGAAATTTTTTTATGTAAAGATTAGATTTAGTTATAGTATTTTGATATCTCTATTATCATATTATTTTGTTATTGTTTACAGATGGTAGATGAATGTCAGACGACTTTGAGAAAATTTTTGTGTGCAAAAATTATAAATAATTGTATTATTTTGATGTCTCTATCATTGTACTGTTTTATTGCAATTTACAGATGGTAGATGAATGTCGATAGACTTTTAAAAACATTTTTGGTAAAGATTTTAATAAATAAATTCTCCATCTTTACATACTCAAAAGATATTAAATTTAATTATTATATTCATTTTAATTATTTAAGCAAATATCTTATTTAATATAATGTTTGAACTCATTAAAGTGAGGTACACGCGCAAGACGCGTACACCTAAACTAGTACAATGAAATACAAGTAGATACAATAACATACAAGTGTGTATATTATTGTATACAAGAAATCCAGGATTGTTAATTTTGCTTAGAAATCCTAATGAATCATCAGTCACCCTGACAACCGGCAAAAAAGTACATTGTTCAACTCTCTTGACATCCAGATTAAGAGGCAAAAAGATTCAGTGAGTACTTTTATCAACTTGAAGTTAGTAATTAATGCTCATTATGCCACAATTACGAATTGTCATACAGAACAGAACGATCAATGTAGACCATTTCTCAAAATACCAAATCTGGTCGATAAACAGCAACCCCGAATGACAATTTCTCAATGGGCATTCTAAAGAGGGTCATCCAGCAATACATATGTTAAAGATCAAAATGCTCAAGTTTGAAAGTCGGTAGATAATAAGCCCGCCCCTCTATTCTTCTCCACTTAAATACCAAGTCTTTGTTACAGGAGGGTTTGAACCCATGACATGCGCCTATCCCACAGACGCTCTTACCATTAGACCAAAGTCCGGGGACCCCAGAACAAGATCTATCTCCCACCAAAACAAGTTCCTAATCCATTAAACATTTTCTGTGGTGTGATGAATTGACATCATGACTTGTATGTTTAGTCATTGGATATATGAGTATTTGTATTTATAATTGTATTCTCTCCTATTGTCTTCTCAAAAAGCTGCAGCGGAACTTAGCCAGATTCAGGATGGGCACAGCACGCAAGAATTTAATTAGACTTCATCTCAATATCAGTACTCTCTTTTGTATCTGGTTCATCGCCAGGAAGAAGACCAAGTAGGGGCAAAGGCAATAGAGAGCTTAGATTGCAGAGAACTATCAGAAAAGCCAAGTTGTCAAACCTGTCCTTGGTGACACCAAATACCTGGGTTAAACCGGCACCAATTAGACCTCCAAGGACACTCCCTCCATTGGATATGGACATGAGGGTTGCGAAGAGAGTTGCTTCCATTCCCTGTGGACATATTCTTGCAGCTAGCACTAGAACAGGCATGAAAGATGCCTGAAACAGGTAAGAAGTCTATTACTGATAAAGGGATTTCCAGAAATTCTAACTCAATTTTAGAAAAAAAATTCATGATTCAATTTAATTTCAGTTTTACATATATATTAAAAGAGATAATGCAGGAGCACCATAGACTCAAATTGGAACTCGAGGAAACAGACTTCCAAAGCATTTGCCAAGTTAACCCTTTGCTATCCGCTACAGATTATGTGAAGTGCCCTAGAATGCTAGCTTGCCAAAACTCAATGGTGGCATTTGTTTCGAAAACAGGTGGAGTTCCTTTTTATTTTTTTGATTTTGCAAAAATGGGGGGCAAAATCAGAATGTGTTTTGCAACACATCATTTTGAAAAAAGCCTTTCTTTTTATCTGCAAAAACTGAAAAAGATTTTTAAGACAGCCTCTCTACCTCCACGTGGTAGTGGTAAGGTCTGTGTAAACTCTACCCTTTCCAGACCTCACTTGTGGAATTTCATTGGGTATGTTGTTGTTTTCAACCCAAAAGAAAGATATTTATTCATTGCAAAAACTTCACTACTACTGCTGAGGTGTTTTGCAGTTTATAGTTTTTCAGTTTCTCATATGGTGTTTGGTTTGGAAAAAAAAAAAAAAACATGCAAAAAAAGTTCAAAAAGTTTTCAACATCTCTTGGAAAAAAATTCCAGGGAAGATGAGGAGATTGTAAGGGTTTTTGCCTTTGACAACTTAAGCTATTTCCGCAAGCAATTAATCTTGTTCAAGTAACTTCCATTCTAGCATACTACTTTATAAAGGTTTGTCCCAACACAACCTAAACAAGAACACAAAACAAAATGAAGACTATTGTTATACAAAAGTTCAAGGAAACAACATACAAGTGAAAGAATCTAAGCATCCTACACAAAATATTAAGAAAGAGTGGAGCAATCCAGAACTTCTATAAACCCATTCAAACAATATCCAATGCGTATGGTGTTTGCCCATGAAAACAAAAAAAAATCCCTTAGTTTAGAAATTTTAAAGTTCGAGTTTTTTTTTTTTTTATAGTGCAAGCATATATTGCACTTTTTTTAAATCAAAAAGGGGCGCAGCGGAATTCATTCAGAAAGCAAGACAAAATAGGCTCTTACTGCTAACGAAAGAACTTCCCTTAAATCAAGATATTAGTTGTGGGACTTGGTACCTTAAGCGGAAAAGGGGATTTATTTCTGACTGCTACGCTCCGGGTATTCCTAAAATTTGTTCTTATATGTTACTCTTTTTCTCTTAATTAAAGCACTGGATGAGAATCGCAATCGTTTTTCTAAGGGACGGGGATTTACATGTATTGCTTATGTCCGATTTGCTGACGCTAGCTTGACTTCACTCACTTCAGACACAGAAAAAAAAAAAGAATAAGGGAATAAGAAAAGAGCATAGCGGCCAAAAATAAATCCCCTCTTCCGTTTAAGGCGCCGAAGTCCCACAGCTAATATCTTTAAGGGAAGTTCTTGCATTAGCGGTAAGACCCTATTCTGTCTTGCTTTCTGAATGAATTCCGCTTAGCCACTTTTCGATTTCGAAAAAAGTGCAACACATGCCTGCACTATTTATCTAAGAATGTGTCATTTCCTCTTGCTTTTTAAACAAAAAAGACAGACTTTTTAAATATTTTTTGTAAGACATGCGAAAGATAACATTTAACATTTATACGTTAATATAGTGAGCTTAAGGTCTTTCGAAAGATAAGATAAACGCTATCTAAGGCCATTATTCCTGACAAAAGAAATGAAGTAAGATGAGGCGTTACTGCATGAGTCTTATATTCTTTTATATATATATATATATATATATGGAGCTTAAGGCATTAGTAATTAGTCAATTCAATATACGAGAAAGTTCAATTCAGCAGTACACTGCTACTCACTTTTTTATTGAGAAAATGATATGGCTATCAATGATCTTTATTTCAAGAAAAGTAGCACTAGAAAAGCAAATAGGGAGTACAATATGGAACTTCTTTCTTTAAGTAAATAAACTTCCACAACGGAAAAGACTGTAACTATTATATTCTTTCTTAGTCTCTCCAGTCACAGAGGGTGACAGCCTGCATAATGAGAGTTCGTTGTTCATCTCGCAGCATTTGTAGTCTCGTCTCAAGGCGCATTATGTTTTAATTTGCCGCGCGCATGCGATCTCCTACGACGGCAGGACTCAAAAGGCTCTTAAGACAAATCCGCGTTGACCCAGCTCATTCTCGATTTCCTGGATTTCTCGTGAAATTTGAAAAAGCCTTTCTGAAACTGCAAAAGCAGTCATAACGCGCTAATAATATAATAATAATTTTTTATTTTATTTTAGAGCTCGAAAACTTATCGAGTTTCTATTTATAGAGTAGAAGTGGAGTAATCCTGCTATGCAGCACGAATTTGATGAGTTCTCCGCAGTTGAATACTATCATGACTCTTTGATGAAAAGCCTAAGTACCTTGCGAAGCAAATGCCCCTGCAATCGCCCTGAGTGAACAACCTTTGCATAACAAGTTTCATCAGTCATGCCTAATCAATCACTTTTAGGATAAGCGAAATCGAAGAGGTCAGTTAGAAGGTAAGGATAGCATGATGAACTAGTTGCGGATCGTTTGGACCATGGGTCACAGCTACTTGGATAGAACCGCTGAACATCATTTGGATGTGCCGCGGCTATATGGGCTTAGACCTCGTTGATGGTCTGGGCTATTTGCATCGACTCGGATCCTTTGCATTCTTTTATGTGAGGAGCCACCTTTGAATTTGAATAGATCCTGCGGGATTTCTTGCATAGACTTGGACTTGCTTTGATGATGGGCAGGCCTTTTTTTTCGCATAGGCCTTCCCTATAGTACTGGGCCAACGCGCTAGGTCGAGCAGAGTCACTGAAGCTTGCTTGTTAGTATAAAACTAACAAAACCTCAAACCAACCAATATCAAGACTACTCAGGCATACTTAGCTTTTCCTCCTACGATAAAAACTTTCCACCAAGCTTGTCACTTTTATAAACCTTTTCACTAATTACCTAGTAACTTTGAAAAATGAATTTCCATTAGTAAAGTTAAAAAAAGGAAAGATGATTCAACTACTATCCTAGCCTAGTAAGTAGTTGTCTATTTCGTGTGTCCTTCCAATATTGACTTATACTGACTTACAGTATACCGCTGTTAGTGGACTGACAGCGTCAACTGGAAAGGGGCTTTTCTGGATGAAATGAAAATTGGATTCATGTATCAGAAGAAAGATTTCTCATTCTTAACCGGAAAGAGAAGTGGTCATGAAAGAGGAATTAAGTGGAACAGAATTGACTGGAGAGCCGCGGAAACACTTCTTTCTTCTATATTTTAGACCTTAGCTCCATGGAACAATATTTTAGCAATAAAATATGAAATAATTTCAATTTTAGATTAAAAGACTATGTATGGATGGTCTGAATTGTCTAAACAAGAATTTTTGAACAATGAACAACCAGGAACAACCAGTTCAGATATTCACGACCAAGAAATAATGGGTTCTCTTTCGGATAGGAAGGTTGGAATGCCAACGGGCGTCTATTATTGAATTCACCCGATCCCCTAACTCATTGTACTAGTTACTGCTATAGCTAGTGATGTGTTCGTGTATTGCTATTGAACTTATAGAGTGAGTTGTAAAGGTAGAACAAATAATCAATCCGTAAGTTCACACTAGTCAATACAGCTTTTTTTGAATTTCATTTTCCACAGGAGTCGATATTTCCCAAACAATCTTCTTGTTACTAGATTTTTTATAGGATAAATTATAGGCAAAAATTCTTATTCCTTTCCTCTGCTGAGAAACCTTCTTCCAAGTCACACCATAAGTCATTTATTATCTTTTCTTTGATTCCAGATCAAAGATTAATTTCATATATATATATATATATATATATA
>NC_061113.1:22707833-22719471 GCF_002878395.1 Capsicum annuum | reverse complement strand
CTCATTGGTCTTCACCTCAAGTGCTTTCTTCAATGAGTCCAAGGCTAGACCCTAAATGCCGCCTACAATTCCACTAGAAAAAAAGAGAAAAGGCAAGATAAAGCCTCACCGCTTTAAAAGAACATGCTTAAGGAAACTTGATTTGCTAAGGGAAAGAAAAAAAAAGCTTTCATAGCTATATAAAATGCAAAGTGATCACCTAACAGAATAAACAATAATATTGTAGAATAAGAGGGAAAGAGAGATTTTTTCTCTTACCCGCTTAGCTAAGACTGAATTTTACATCTTCTCTTTCATTACATTAAGTTAGGAGATCTAACCAAGCACACAAAATGCGACATTGACTCAAGAAAGTCAATAAAAGAAAAGCCAAACCTTAGAGGCCGGTACAGTGCCTATTCCTTACGACTTCTAGGCCTCTTCTAAGGCTTCTGCCTCTAAGCAAACTGAACCGACGGAACTCCTTCTAGCGAAGGCAGTGAAAGCCTTATCTAAGCCTATGAATCCAGTACGGAAGACGGGATCAACTACAAAGCAAATGAAACTGAGAGTAGCTAGAGACAACCATTCTTCTTTAAACTTCACCCAAGAGCTTTTCAAGCCTATCTTTCTCATTTAGACTTTTTATTCAACAGTTGAATCCAAAGGCGTAAAGAGCGCAGCCCTTATCGCAAATCCGAATAGCATTGTAGGAAGTCGAGGTTCTGAAATCAGACAGTGAAGCTCTTCACTCCATTTCTTTCTCTTTCCCCAGTTCCATTAGGAACGAGCCGTGAGCGAACAAAATCCCGATATCCAAATAAAGAGGATTGAGCATAAGCCTTCAAGCGGACAAAGTATGTGATCAAAGGCACAAACATGAAACTTAGAGATCCTGAGCTACTAGGTTTTCCGAAAAGAGGAATTCTCCTGTATTTTTCTCTCAGTGTCATGGCATACAAAGTCATGTCTTGGCGCATTCCATACGTCGACTAATACAAAGCAGATGGTGTAGTAGTAGTAGTGGAGGACAACCTGTTATATTTTATTAAAGTTATGGGTTCATATTAGTAGATTTTTACACATGAACTTATACTCCAGATGGGAAGTACTAGGTTCAGAAGAAGCTGCTACTGAAAGCTACATTCACCCCTGAATCAATTTCATGATGTCCAGTTCGATTGTTTCAACAAAAGAAAGAAACTCTCAAGTTCTCTTTCTCAAAAACAAAAACACTCAAGTTCTTGTTTCTCACTAGCCAAATACATCTGTCGGTAGGTTCAGTGAGTTTCTTGTTTGTTGCGAGTAAGCCATTATATCCTTCAATTGTTTTGCGTCCCTTCACTGCATTTTTATTTGATTGTACTCTTCAGTTATACTTCGCAGATTTTCAACCAAGTAAGACTGCGCCTCAGAGTGCTTTTGGCCTATATATTACTATGCAGTCACAACAGTGGGAATTTAAAAAAAGAACCACGTACAAGATAAAAGAGTACCTGACCCAGAACAGTTATAATCAAGGAATCCCCAATAGCAAACCACTCATCACTAATGCCAAGCTGCCGGTTCAATCCACTCACAAGAAGAACCTAATACAAACAAATCGTACTTAAAAGTAAATCCAGACCACCATGACCCAGAGCAGATAAAAAATCATGAAGCTGAAGGAGAAGCTCTGTGTTGGAATACGTACCTGAGTCATCCCAAGAGCTGTACCAACGAGAGTCATTACGAGGAATATCTTCCGCAGAGGAACTTTCTTTAAAAACCCATTATAAAGCCCCACACCAATAAGTGATGCAACTGAAGTGACAAGCTTAACACGGCCAAGGAATTCTGGAGTGAAACCAAGTTTATTTGTCCTACGATCAGAACAAACTTCTATCAGATTTAGCAGCTTGCATGTATGTTCAAATTAATTAAAATGTAAACCTGAAACTGTGCATACGTGAAGTAAAACATAGCTGAATCTGACTGTGGCGTTGCCTGCCATAAGAAAATAAATAGGGTGGGAAGTAAAACGCTAGGCTGCTTAACAGCTCCCCATAACTGGGTAAAATTGTTTTTTGAGCTCTCTATGAAGCCATTGCCTAAAGAAACTCCCCTTGCTGGGCTTCGTACAGGCTGTTCTTTCACAAGTACAGATACCGCAGATGTTATGAGCGGAAGTAATGATGTTGCGCCAAAAACAAACCTGTAAGTACAAAAAAAATTAGATTAACCCACTAGGACCATTAGTATTACTCACAAGACCACAACCACATACTACCTCCATCTCATTTTATATGTCACCTTTTGACTGGACATGGAGTTTAAGAAATAAGTAAGGACTTTGTGAAGTTTACTAAATTGTTCTTTTCTGAAAAGTTTAAAAAAAAAAAAGGAGCACTATCTTTAAAATTAGGTGGAACCAATAAGGGTAAAAGAGAAATTGCGTCTTTAAATAGTTACCAAATAAGAAAAATGTGACATTCTTTTTGGAACGAACCAAAAAGAAAAGTGTGTCACATATAAAATGGGACAAAGGAAGTAATATTTAGAAAGACTGACGAAGTAGCATACCTCACACCATAAGCATCCACGAGGGAGCCACTAAAGTAGGCACTCACAATTCCCCCAAATGCAGAAGAACCCCAGCACAATGACTGAAGAGATCCTGACATGCTTTGAGACTCACCGCGTGCCCTCTCAACAACCATGGAATCTACAACCTACATGATTACTCAATTATATAGGCCAAATAAATGTGGTGCAAAATTAAGATACCAACTAGAAGAAGAGGAACATTACAAACAAAGAAAGCAAAAATTAGCCCAATTCATTTGGCCGGTAACTCCTTTGATTTGAACACGTGTAAAAACCAAATATCAAAAAAAGGGCAGCCCGATGCACTAAAGCTCCAGCTATGTGCCGGGTTCGGAGAAGGACAAACCACAAAGATCTATTATCCACAGTCTTACCTTGCTTCAACACAACATATCCAGTTTAGTCTCATAAAGTGGGTCTGAGGAAGGTAGAGTGTGCGCAGACCTCATCCCTACCTCAGAGGTAGAGATGTGTTTACAATATACCCTCGGCTTGAGGAAAAAATTCCAAAGCAGTCCCGAAAAAGAATGGAAGTGGAAGCATAACAAAGCAAAATATTATGATAATCGAAGTACAAGAAACTACAGATAATAACAGAAATTGAACGGCAAGAAACTACAAGAAAAATACTTTGACTACTAGTATGGGCGCATAGCAAGACAAAACACGACTACCTACTAACCTACTACCCTAATTTGCGTCTTCCACAATCTCCTATCTAAGGCCATGTCTTCCGTAAGTTGACACCATGCTAAGTCATGTCTAATCAATCTCCAATACTTTTGTGGTCTAACTCTCCTGGAAACATCTATAATCAACCTCTCACACATCCGCACTACGGCATCTGTGCATCTTCTCGTTACATGTTCGAACCATCTCAGCGCTACTTCCCGCATCTTATCCTCCACCGAAGCCACTTCTACCTTGTCCCGGAATTCTCATTCCTAATACTATCTCTACTAGTATATCCACACATCCAACGCAACATCCTTATTTCTGCAACTTCCATTTCTGAAGGTGAGAATTCTTAACTGGCCAACACTAGGACTTGTTGCTCCACTATCTTTGAAGAAACGAACAAATATGATTTAGCCAAGCTCACTCATTAACCGAGCTTTTTTCCTCTTTGCCTATAAGCTCTTGTGGCACCTTCTTATCACATAAAACTCCTTATGCGACCTTTCACTTCATCCACCCTGCACCAATATGGTAACAACCAAATATCAAGTCCAAAAATTTCCAAGTGACATTAATATTGTCAAGATATCAACACAAGTATCAGTTGATGACGCGACAATGGGTTAATGGTTGAGGGTGGCGCAATAACTTGTGACCTGGTAATATCATTAGTATGTCGAAGAGAATATAACATTTCATCCACACTACACTGAACAAGTCAATAGTGGTGAATTAATGGCTCAGGTAAGTTATTATCATCCCCCCCCCCCCCGGTTTTTTGAGAGGGTGTTGGTGTCCGCATAAGTTGTGGGCAACTCGACTATTGCATTCCCATCGGCACAAATATTGAGTAACCTTGTCCATCAAGACTTAGACAGGTGGAAAGAAATCATTGAGTGTATGGCTCCACTGAGATTTGAACCTGAGACTTCATGGCTCTTATGCCCTTTCTTTCCTTAAAAGAAAAGGAGTTGCAGCATCTTAACTTCTGCCTCATTCATCACTTTGGTTTAAAAAATCATCACTCACCAATGTATGGTAGTTCTCAGGAGAAAGTACAGACTATAAAAGTAGATGCCAACAACACCTGCGGAGAGCAATCACATGAGTTTGCAAACTCAAAATGCTTTCAGAGGTGTCGCTAATGCTCAGAATAAAAGTAGAACAAATACTGGGAGTGTTAAGTATCTTGGGTCTATTATCCAAGGAATCAAATATGGTGGGTGAAATCCTTGTCAATCTACCTATGGCCCTGTTCCCAAGGTTGCAACTATGCACTTCCTTCAACTTTTCAAAAGGCAACACACATTTCTGCCAAGCTAGTCTCATGTATAATTAGCAAGAGTTTTATTATGCAATGAAATACCTGAACAAAAATGAGAGCATAATGAACACTCAACTGATATTAAAGGTCAAAAGCCAAGCAGATTGTTATCAACCTTCGGACCAGTTAAAAAAATATAGCTAGGCAATGAACATAACAGAACTAGTCTCGATTTATTGGAAACTAACTAGAAACAAAAGGAACTTACAACATCTGAGAAAGCCACAGAAAGAGAACCAATAAGTATGGAGAAGGCAGCACTATACTTGCTATCAACGAAGGTGGCCATCAAAAACCATGAGAATGCTCCAAGAAGCCCAGAGAGTACCAAGTATGATCTCCTCCGGTATCCAAAGAGTGGAAAGGAATCACTATACAGGAAAAGCTCATGTCATGAAATTTTTCATTAACTAGCTAGATGAATAAGGATGAAAAGAAATATGCTTCCAACCTGATGAAACCATACAATGGTTTTACGAGCCATGGCAAAGATGAGAAACCAGATATGACAGCTGTCTAGTCATTCCCATAGAAATGTCAGTCTGTGTACTCAACAGAAATGGTGAGGGAAGAACGGAGAAGAAATATGCAAAGAGGTTTTCCTTTGAAGGTGGAAAATTTTGGGATACTAAAAAATAGAAAGGATAGTCTAATTAAAACAGAAGGAATAACTGACTGCTGTGGCCTGTGGCAGTCTAAATTCGAGAGAGCACTGTATTTCAAATGACTTAATATAACTGTATACGTTCAGAAAAAATATACTAAATGCACTTTTGGCTAGAACCTGGAATTTGAATTTGATGAAAAATGACTTTGTTACACTAGGGAAGATTGACAGACAACAGAAATAAATTACTCTATCAAGATGACATACCTCTGCAGGATCTAGGTGTAGGTCATCTTTCAAGTAAAAGCTAACAGCAAGCCTAGCAAGGCCCAGGACACCTTGAACAAAATATACCATAGCAACAGCAAAGTTATCTGGGGTTAGATCCACTCCGAAGCAACTGACTGAACTTAAAGAATATTTGTTCTTGTGAGGCACAGTTTTATTGGACAAGACAGAATCTTCTTTAATAGTAGTTGTCGGCTGATCCCCCTTTCCTGCCCATGATCATATTGGAGAATGTAAATATGAGTGAGATGGCCAAAAGGAACAACCACATAATCAGAAAAGTAGAAAATGAGCTCCTATTGTGACATAAGCCACACCATATATGAGCATGAAAGGTGCTAATTCCACGATGAGACTCTTGAAACATTTTTGTTGACATCCTACTGAACACTAAGCCCCAAAAACGGAAATGATGTATAACAACAAATTCTTGCTCATAGAAAGGGGGTTATATTGAGGAACTTTTCCAAAAACAGTTTAGGCTAAAGAGATCAAAATCTGCTAAAATTATACTGAATAATACACATAGTCAAATGCACTAAATGCTTAACATTAACTTTGGTAAAACATACCATTGACAACATGGATAAACCTCAAGACCATATTGATCCAGTACATTATATTAAGAAATGGTAGATCTTCAACTTGCTATCCAACTCAAATATATCAACAAATACACATTCAAAAAGGGCAGCCCGTTGCACTAAAAATCTAAGGAAGGGCCCCACCACAAGGGTGTATTATATGCAGCCTTACCTTGCATTTCTACCAGAGGTTGTTTCCAAGGCTTGAACCCGTGACCTGGAGGTCACATGGCAGCAACTTTACCAGTTACTTCAAGGCTCCCCTTCAACAACTACACATAGGGGTGTGCATCGGTCAGTTCGGTTCGGTTTTATGTATTATCTGTTTGATTTATCGGTTATCGATTTTTAAATATGTTAAACCAATAATCAAACCAATAAGATATTTTTTATCGGTTTTCGATTTATCGATTTTAGTCCTGAACGGTTTGATTTTCGGTTTAACCGACAAGAAAATATGCATAAAATAGAAATAGTAGCAACTAACAAGAAAAGAAACGAAATCTTAGTTGCAGCAAAAATCCTATATGATGTGTTTTATTTTACAAGAATCTTCATGCTTGAATAGGTTTTCGGGAAATTGAATAGGTTTATATATATGCATACACACATATATATATATAAAAGTAGGGATAAAGTGTAATTTGTAATATTCTTATTGGGATATCGGTTTACCCAATAATCTAACGAAAAAAACGAACCGAACCAATAATCCAATAAAAAAAATTATAAAACCATTAAAAACCGTTAACCCAATAACAATAAACCAATAACATTTTTATCGGTTCGATTTTTGCACACTTCCAACTACACATGCGAACCAGATATATAGATTCTGAAGCTAGAACTACTCTAGCCTCTCTCCTTTATTTTAAAAGAAAAGTTAATAACTTCAATTTCATTTTTAATAATTCAAAAAAACAAAATCAAAGAATAAGGTCGCGGTAAGCTGACAATCAAGGTAACATTAGTCTAATTTTGATGAATCCTTCTACAACAACAACATAACCAGTGTAATCCCACAAGTGAAGTCTCGGGAGGGAAGTGAGTGCGAAAACCTTACCCCGACCTAGGAAGCTAGGGAGGTTGTTTCCAATAGAGTTAACTCAAGTAAAACCATTCAAGAGCAGTTCGGAAAAACGAAAAACAACAGTAGTGAACAAGACAAAACTTGAAACTTGATGAATCCTTCTAGCTCTAACAAAATTTGGAATAAAGTATAATGCACAAGATTCAATTGAAAAAAAAAAAGTACTTCACCGGATAAGAGTATCTAATTCAACCAATTAGGATTGAGATATAGTTAATTGATTGAGCTAAGTAAAAATAAATTAATACAAAATTTAAGTAATTTTTTAAATTAAAAAAACAAATTAATCACATCCACGCAATTAGAATAATTGAGCTAAGCAAAAATAACTTAACACAAAATTAAGTAATTCAGAATAATGAAATTGAGTAAACTGGCCCGAATTTAGTCGGGGTGCGAAAGCTAACCCAGACACCGCGATTATCAAAAAGAAATTAATGAAATTGATTAAAGTGGCCTGAATTTAGTCGAGGCACACGAAAGCTAGCCCGAAAACTACATTATCAAAAAATTAATGAAATTGATTAAACTGGCCTTATCAAAAAATTAATGAAATTGATTAAACTGGCCTGAATTTTAGTCAAGGTGCGCGAAATCTAGTCCGGACACCGTGGTTATCAAAAAAAATTAATGAAATTGATTAAACTGGCCCAAATTTAGTAGAGGTGTACGAAAGCTAGGCCGGACACCACCATTATCCAATATCGAGTAAACTGGCCTGAATTTACTCGAGGTGTGCGAAAGCTAGCTCGGAAACCACCATTATCCAAAATTGATTAAACTGGCCTGAATTTAATCGAGGTGGCGAAAGCTGACCCAAACAGCACGGTTATGAAAAAATTAGTGAAATTAATCACGTCCACACAATTAAAATCAATTAAGCTAAAGTGAAAAACTCACGATTTCTAGAATCTATCAAGGGTTCAGTCTCTGAATCTCGCCGGACCGAAGCGGACGGAATCTGAACTGATACTGACATTTTGGAGTCCGGTGGTTTTGACGGCGGCTTCCGGCGGGAGGAGGCGGCGGAGATGGTGAAAGAAGGAGGTTTACGGCGGCGAAAAGAAGAGAGGATTGGAGAGAAAGAGAAGAAGGTAAAAAGAGGATTAATGGAGGGTAAGATTGTGAGTGAAATTGGATTGGTTGTTATTGTTGTTGCCATTTTTTTAATTTTATTTTATGGAATGTGCTTCGATTTGTACGATCGCTTGTGCTATTTTAATTGAGAAATTGGATTATAAAATGAGACGTGTGTATATAAACGCTTGTGTTCAAGAACGACTCCCAAGATTAACATTCGGAACATTGTCCATGTTGGTTGGATTATTTTGGAGATAGATTAATTTTGAAATTAACTATTCCATTTATATGGAATAAAAATAATATTGTAATTAATGTCTATCAAGATCTAGTGGATATATATTAAGTATTTATAAGAGATGAAATCTATCAATATTTAATGAGTATCTATCCAGAGATGAAATAACTGAAAAGAAATTACGAGAAATTTTAGGGTCCCTTTCTTAAATTAAAGTAAAAAGAAAAAAATTTTATAAGGTAATTATTCGCTTTAAAATCGAAAATGGATTCGATACAATTCAATAGAATCTAAGAAATGATCAAATTAGAAAATCATTTCTATTTTGATTATATAAAAATTTAAGTTTCATTTTTGAATTAAGTTAGATGATACAGCTCTTATTAGTTGAATAATTTATCCAAGAGTTACTCAATAATTTTTTTTTAGTTATTTTAGAATTTTGATGGGCTGTAAGATAAAAATGTACTTTTCTCTTATTTGTTTTATAATTATCAATATCAATTTTAGTATTGCGATTACTGTTGGTATCGATCTTAACCCAGGCCTCAATATCTCCTTTTCGTCTAATAAAAAAATGGAGAATTTTCCAATCAAAATATTTTATATCGAAATTTCTTTTTATATGTAAAATATTATAAATCATCCCTCTCATTCATCCCTCAATTTCTCAAGAAAAATTGTAATTACGCTCTCTCTTCTTTCTTTATTTTTGTTCTTCTCTACTTTATATTTTATAATTAAAATAACTAATTTCAAAATAAGTTATCTCATGCATTTTAGAAAAATAATATAAACATACACCTCAACTTAGCATATTTATACAAATTCGATCCTTACAATATAATTACAAATTCACAACTAATTATGTATCTTCAATGAATGTATCATGAGCTAATTATATATCTCAACAGACTCAGAATCAGGAAAAAAATTCGAGAGCTAATTACGTATCTTTACAAAGGAAAAAAGTATCAGTGTTTGATGTATTATGTATCTCGACAGATCTAAAATCGACAAAAATGTATCGAAAGCTAATTATGTCTCCTTACAAAGATAAAAATTATATCTTTCCTGGATATATCAAGAGCTAATTATGTATCTTGACGGACCCAAAATTAAAATTTCAATAATTATGTAAAATGTGAATATTTTCTATAATCAAGCTCCAAACTATTAGGATTTATGTTGTTTTCCCTTTTGTTTTAACCAAAATGGGATAAGCTTGTCCTAAAATTAATCTTTTAGTTATCTCTCAAACCAAATAAGCCCTACGACTCAAATCTCGAAATTACCCCACGATTAGAATACAACAACTACATAAACATGTGACACAAATTGTGAAAGTTCATGTTCGAACTTTTTTAAAATTTTAAGACAATAAAATGTAAATATTGTCATACCAACAACAGTTTGTATATCTAAGAGTACTTAGTTGCTTAACCACCTTCTGAAAAGGTTGTTAAGCTAACCTAAGCCTGAAAGAAGTTTTAGTTACAAATTTTCTAGCATGCTATATAAACCTCACATTTTCTGGCATACTTGGATCCTATGTACATGTTAGCCCTCTCCCTCGCTACTACACTCACTTGCTGGACTAAGAAATCAACATTTACATTATGCCCTCTAAAATTCTTTGCACTCCCATTTCCTAGCTATCCAAATATTGTAGATCATGGCCCCATAGCTTGCTATAACAGTCTCTTTCTCGAGAGGTTGAGTTATAAGTTTTTCTATGGGTAACTTGCATCACATGATTTTTTTAAAAAAGAATATCATCAAAAAGTAACATCAAAATAAAATGTAAACTTTTCTTGCATTAAAATAGATTTAGGAGTCCTTATAGTTTGTTATATAACTATTATCAAACAATATTTTAATGTTAATTAAAGTTGAGGGTAGAATATGAAAGAAAATAATTATTTTTTCTTCATATATCAAAAATAACAAGTATTCCTTTATTCAATAATACTTTTTCACTATACTAAAACTAGATATTCAATAATACTTGTTTAGTTTAAAATATTAATGGACAATTTAACATTTTCTATCCATTTTTTTCTTACTATTAAATATTATTCATCACTCAATGCATTTTTCAACGCAATAAATTTATTATATTCAAAGGTCGATATAATGAAATTGTCCCTATTATTTCTTATTTTTTAACATGTGTGTCAAGTGAATAGTGGACAAGTATTGTTGAATAGAGAGTAAAAATAAAAAGTAATTTTAAAAATAAGAGACAAGTAAAAATGAACAGATGAAATACCTTATTTATCTACTTTCAATGTTTCCATCGTTTTATCTTGACATTGAGTTTTTTTATTGCACTAAATATGGCAATAAAGGACATGCAATTTACACTTTTAAATCAACATATATATTTTTTTTCGTTTTTAAGTACTTGTCATTTTTGTTATGTGTATTTCTAAGTAAAACTTTACCTAGAAATCGAGTAATTTGATTAAATTATCCTATTTATTATTCATTTCAATTTAATACATTGCTTATCCTTTCTATACCACATTAATGTCCCTCCATATTTTATGATGAAGGGCAAGGGTAAAAAAACTAATGATATCTTAGTTTTTTAAAACGCCAAAGTCATCGACAGACACTCGAACTTGTTACGAAAATTCACTTATATCCCTCAACTAAGGTCTGTTCCTATCAGACCCCTAAACCCCCGAATTTTGTTTCAATTGAACATTTTTTTCCCTATCAGCAAAAAACTGAAAGTGTGTGTTGCACACATACGATGACGTGGCAAAACGAGCTAATTGAAAGCTGACACGTGGCATTGTGGGACCAATAATTATTAAAAATTAATTATAATATTTTTAATAAAGTATATAAAAATGGCATTGAGGGAATTATTAAAAAATAATTCTAAAATTATTTAAAAAATAAAAATAAAAAACTGATTATTTTTAAAAAATTATAAAAAAAACTAAAAATGAAATAAATTATTAAAAAAATAATTATTAAAAAATATTATAAAAATTTTTAAAAAATAAAAATAAAAAATGGCACTAAGGATATAAATTATGAATATATAATTATAAAATTATTTTAAAAATAAAAATAAAAATTGATTATTTTAAAAAATTTAAAAAAATTTAAAAAAATGAAATAAATTATTAAAAAATTATTTAAAAATAAAATATAATTATTAAAAAAA
>NC_061113.1:22706404-22707733 GCF_002878395.1 Capsicum annuum | reverse complement strand
AAATGGCATTGAGGATCCAAATTATGAAAAAATAATTATAAAATTATTTGAAAAATAAAAATAAAAAAACTAATTATTCAAAAAAAATTATAAAATTTTTTTAAGAATAAAATAAATTATTAAAAAATTATTTTTTAAAAAAAAATAATTATTAAAAAAATTATAATTTTTTTTTAAAAATGAAAATAAAAAATGACATTGAGGATATAAATTATGAAAATAATTATAAAATTATTTAAAAAATAAAAATAAAAAACTGTTTATTTTAAAAAAATTATAAAATTTTTCAAAAAATGAAATAAATTATTAAAAATTATTTAAAAAATAAAAAACTAATTATTAAAAAAATTATAAATCTTTTTTAAATGAAAATAAAAATGGCATTGAGGATCCAAATTATGAAAAAATAATTATAAAATTATTTAAAAAATAAAAATAAAAAACTAATTATTAAAAAGAAATTATAAAACTTTTTAAAAGATAAAAATAAAAAATAGAATTATTTTTAAATTCAGTTTTATTTTAAAAAAAAAAATATTGGGGTCCCTCTAATGCTTTTTGGGGTCTTTAGTGTTTAAAAAAAAATTGTTATTAAAAAAATTTTGGGGCCCTCAATGCCACTTGGCATCTTTTTATTCGTAAAGTAGTATAAAAAAATGTTCCTCATGCGCCTCCCACGGTGGCACTGCACGCGCAGTGCTGCATAGGCAAAAAATATTCAATTGGAACAAAATTCGGGGATGTTAGGGGTCTGATATGAACAGGTCTTAGTTTAGGGGTCTAAGTGAATTTTCGCAACAAGTTTGAGTGTCTGTCGATGCCTTTGGCCTTTCTAAAATGATAAGTACTTCTTTGTTCTTTTTTAGTTGACATGATAAAACTTCCCACAATCATTAAGAAAAATTAATTAGGAGTGTAATTTGACTCATATACTCCTTATTAATCTTTGCCTATTTATGTGTCTATTAATTATAGAGTAATTAATGCTAAAGACAAACTTGTAAAAAAAATCATTCTTTCTTGATTTTTTAAATTAATCAGTATTTGAAAATAACTATTTTCAGTATACATGACAACTAAAAAGAAACAAAATACGTATTATGAATCATCTTTTTTAGTAATGAAGCCAATATTTAGGAGCGAAAGGAGTATTAAATAACATGAAGGTCATTAGCAAATTGAAGGTACTCGAAAAACTGTGATATTTAGTTGACAAAGAGGTGATAATTCTTTTTTATTCATATTATCTTTTGCGTTATATTTTAAAAGTGTTATACTTAATAATATAACGAATACATATCAATTTATTTTTCATGCATTTATTATTAT
>NC_061113.1:22683222-22703404 GCF_002878395.1 Capsicum annuum | reverse complement strand
AATATAACGAATACATATCAATTTATTTTTCATGCATTTATTATTATTAATGTTATATACACGTGCACCCCACGTATACTAAACTAGTTATATTTAAAATGAAGAACTAGACATAAATGGTTCAATGACGTGTTAGGAAGATTATGATCAAAATATTCTTAAAGGACTTAAGGAGCACTTATTTAAGATTAAAATCAAAAGGTAAAAGAAACACTTATTTAGGAATAGAGGGAATATTGATAATGGTTTCAAGCTTTTTCTACCATCGGGAAAGGATCTAGAATATCAAGTTCACACAAATTCAATAACATTTACGTAGATCCTAGATTTTTATTGAAAAATTTATAATCAAATATACAAAAACTTATTATTAACAGCCCTGTAACTAAGTAAACTTTTGGTCTAGAAGTAGAAATGGATGCTCTTCGACACTTATAATTAAGTTCTTAAAAAAATTTAGATTGTCAAAACTCATAAATTTTAAATCGCGAATGTGCTCTATCTACAGTATCCATTTAATTTAAACATAATTTTCATATTTAAAATTCATTGCTCACTCCTTCAAAATTGCAAAATGAAAAGTTTAACGATGGAGTATGGACAGAAAAAGAGAAAACAAAGAGTGAGTGCGTATAGGTGTTAAAAAGAAGAAGTGGGCATAAGCGCTGTAAAATTGGCTATTTCTGCAAAAAAAATTCATTTCCTCCGCCACTTGTTGATATTTTGGGCTGGCTTTGTAGTCAATTGTGGGTTATTCTCAAATATAGACCCAAATTAGGGTGGCTTTCAAACTTTAGCCCCGAATAAAAAGGCTTTATTAAAATAGCCTTAACTTATTAAGGCATATTTTCTTGGACTAAAATGCCCTCCTTCAAGCTGTTAAATCTCTTTCTTCCAACTTCAGCTTATATTTGAGAATAACCCGTTTCTTCCAAATTCCAGAATCGATCATCAAAATATTCGCTATTAAATCTCTTTCTTCCAAATTCCAGAATCGACTTTCAAACATTCGCAGTCGACTTTAGCCGTAAGGGTTCTTCAGGTATGAATTTCATCATCAAAATTCATTGTGGTAATTTTAGCTTATTGATGCATTGCGGTAATTTTAGCTCGTTATATAATTAACATGTTGATTTGATTTTTGGAGAGGTGAACGCAAGCTGAAGTTGGGCTATGCTGTTGTTTTAGTAACATATTTTTCATTAAGGAATTGTGTCGAACAGGTTTTGGGAAGTTTCTTATTGTGGTTATAATTGTGTTTGAGTAGTTGCGGGGTGGTGGTCTTGGAGGGAAAGGCCGTTAATATGAGATTTAATGTTGATCGCAACATTTTTTGGTAAGGTCAAACGTATAAGGTCAAGGTGGTACAAGAAATTAGTTTCAAGTATTTCAAACTAGTGGTAGAATTAACATTAGAAGATGATGAGGAATTGTTAGAAGATAATGAGGAATTGTGTCGAACAGGTTGTGGGGAGTTTGTTATTGCGATTGTAATTATATTTGAGTAGTTGTGGGGGTTTGATCTTGGACAGAAAGGCTGTTAATATGAGAGTTAACGTTGATCGCAATGTTTTTTGGAAAGGCCAAATGTATAAGGTCAAGGTGGTACAAAAATAAGTTTGATTATTTCTATAGCTTGAACACGAACTACAAAGATACCTTGCTTGCAAATTTCTCTAGTTGTCTCAGTTTGTTGGACAGTCTTGCATTTCTCTCATGCCAAACTGCATATATAAGAATCAGTTTATACACCCACCCAAAAGGAAATGTTGTTGTGGGCACGGTGGGAAGCCTGTCACAAAGTTCTACACCGAAGGAAAATATTATAGTTTTTGTGTAGTGATCTCTAGCGATGTACAGAGGTGGTAACTAGTGGGATCCTTCTACGTGAAAGGATAAGGAAGCATTATGCATCTATTACTTAAATAATTCATTCCATCACCTAGATTATTATCAGCTTGTGCTATATAAGTTGGGCAACTTGACTCTCAGATGGAAGTTCATATGTACTCTCTCAATCCTTGAAGATAATCTGAATTTCTTATCCACCTAAATATATTCAGTGCAAGGTGTAACCTTAGTAGAAACCGGAAAAGAAACTGGTGATAGACATCACAGAATAGGTCAAGGTGTACTTATTGAAGCTAGTGTAACTATATTTGGAAATATAAAAGTAGGGGAAGGTGTAATGGTTGGTGTAGATTCTTTTGTAATGAAGGATGTTCCTCTTCACAGGTTGAGTACTATATATTTTAAACTTCTGATTTATCTGTAAAGGAGTTTTGATACTTCATGAAATATTGGTTGTGGTGTGCCTTTCTTCTGGTTTTACAGTATGGTGACAAGAATATCAACAAAGGTGATTGGTTATGTAGATGAACAAGGTCCATCTTTAAATATGAAGCATGGTATGTTTTGCTTTAGTAGCAGTATAGTCTTTTCTCTCGAAACTGGCTCTATTACATTTAGTTTGTTATGATATAATGCTACATATGCATGTATATCAAAGTAGAAACTAGTTTGTTTGTGAAGAAGGGGAAAAAGGAAATGTTGAACTCTCTTGCAATAGTTAGCTTTTTGTATTTACTCAAGGAATGAGGAGAAACAATAGGATGGATCTTTATTAGGCTGTTTTGGATCTTGAAGGATTCTGACTCTGAAAAAGATTTTCTTGAAATATCTGATTGGAGTTGCTTTGTTTAAGTTACATATGCTTGTCCACATGAATATGGAGAACAATAAGGGGGAGAAAAGAGATTAAACATTTAACCCCCTCCCTAGAAAGGCAGTGAAATATTGGGTTAGAGCCCGCTTTGGTTTTAAGTGAGCGAAACAATATAGGTTTGGAAATATGAAGGAGGTAGGAATGCTCCAGAGTAGTGATTGAACAGATTGATGTTATCCTTTTAACTATAAAGACGTAGAAAAAAAATCAAAACGTGAGGAAGCCAGAAGATGCCGTGACTTAAAACAAATGGGATCCTAGATGAATATTTTAAACATAAACATAAAGGTGGAATACGATTGAAAGTGAAAAGAAAATGAAAGATAATGTCTTTACAGCATCAAATTATGATGATGTTTAGTAATGTTGAAGTAAAAATCATTATGAGAAGAATTTTTTCCTAGAATTATTTCTAATTTCTTTGAATAAGTAAGAGCTGACATATTAGACCAGTAAATTATCACCAGTCTAATATCCTGGTGGCTCATACAGAATATAGAAGACATATACACAAATATATAGTTGTATACTAATTTATAAAACATATACACATGTATACGTTAAATCTATACGTCTATAGAAGATATATACACATATATACGCTCCATTCAATATATATGTACTACTTTAAATAAAATATACTACAATATATATATATATATATATATATATATATATAGTTATATAGTTATATACTAATTTATAAAATATATACACATGTATACGTTAAATATATACGTCTATAGAAGATATATACACATATATACACTCCATTCAATATATATGTACTGCTTTAAATAAAATATACTACAATATATTTACACTACAATATATACACACACTATATATATAGTTATATACTAATTTATAAAACATATACACACATATACATTAAATATATACTACTTTAGAAGATATATACACACATATACGTACCATTCAGTATATGTACTACTTTAAATAAAATATACTACGATATATATATACTACAATACACACACACGCACACTATATATAGTTATATACTAATTTATAAAGCATATACACATGTATACGTTAAATATATATACGTCTATAAAATATATATACACATATATACGTACCATTCAATATATATGTACTACTTTAAATAAAATATACTACAATATATAATTATATATATAGTTGTATATTAATTTATAAAACATATACACATGTATACGTTAAATATATACATTTATAGAAGATATATACACACACATATAAATTAATAGTAAATTAATAATATATTAAAACTAAGTTATAATTAAATCCATTTAAAAAAAAAAAAATTTAACTGGGCCGGGCCGGACCGATTAACCGGCGGACCCTAATCGGGCTTGGTCCGGGCCGGGTTAATCGGCCTAAGCGTGACCAAGTAAAGTTTGTTCATTCATCCTCCACAACACCTGAAGGGACTTCTAAGTTAATTTTAGATATGGAGGAGATAAAGACTTACACCAACGACTATGTAAGTTAACTTCCTTATTGACTATTTTGTTTTTAAAAAGCTTTAGGTGTGTCTAATTTTTTTCTCTGTACGTTATAAGGTTGATAAAAAAATTGTTGAGCTGGTCGCAGTAATATCCAATATATACCTGTTGAGGTGGTTAAAGCTTTGAAGAAAGAAGAAAATAAAGAATCACCGGTATAAAATTTTATTTCATTCAATTTTATATTACTTTGATGAAATATTCATACATGTGTATTATTCATGTTATATAGGATGATAAAATGGTTGATCGGAAATAAGGTCCCGAAGAAGGATCGAAAAAATAAGACAGTTATATAAGGCCGGTTTGCGTAGTTTTTTGTCAATAATGTTGCTTTGTTAATATAAGTCTGTATAACTCCCATATATAAACCTGTTTTTGTTTTATTTTAATGCAACATGCAGACAAAGACAAGGGACCAGCCGGTGAAATCACTAATGATAAACCACTTGTGCTTCAACATCTGGAAATGGATATCCAAGCATCTGTATATACGCATACTGAATATCCAACAACAATTGCCGGTCAAAACAATCAGAAGGTATATTGAATTAATATTACGTATGTAAATGTTAAGTATAACCGATTGTTTGTAGGTATCTTATGAATATCCTTATACATATGTAATTAGTAATACAATAATATTTCTGAATCACATTAGACATATATAAATGTTGTTGGTTACCACTTGTGTTTTGTTGTGTATGAATGACATTATACACATATAGGATATGTATATATAGATTTATACATTCATATGCAAGGCTTACAGATAGCAAATTCTTATCAACAGTATAAAATTGTATTTTATTCAACTACATATTACAACTTTGAAGAAAGAAGAAAATAAAAAATCACCAATAAAAAATTTTATTTCATTCAACTTTATATAACTTTGACGAAATGTTCAAACATACGTATTATTCATGTTATACAGGATGATAAAATGATTGATCAGGAACAAGGTCCCGAAGAAGAACTAAAAAAATGACAGTCCATATAAGTAGGATTTGCCAGTACTTTTTTGTCAATAATGTTGGTTTTTGCTACTATAAATATGTATGACTCCCATATATAAATTTGTTTTTGTTTCATTTTTATACAGCATGCAGAAAAGGACAAGGGGCCAGTCGTTGAAATCACAAATGATGAACCAGCTGTACTTCAACCTGTGAAAACGAATATCCAAGCATGTGTATACACGCATACTGAATGTCCAACAACAATTGATGGTCAAAGCGATCAGAAGGTATTTTGAATTAATATTACGTATGTTAATGTTTAGTACAATCAATTGTATATAGGTATCTTATTAATACCCTTAGAATATAATAATATTCCCGAATCACCTTAGACATATGTAAATGTTATTGATTACTACTTGGGTTTTGTTGTGTATGATTGAACCTTATACATATATAGAATATGTATAAACAGATTTATACATTCATATGCAAGCTTTACAGATAAACAAATTCTTATCACCGGTACAAAACTGTATTTCATTCAACTTTATATTACTTTGATAAAATGTTCACACATGCTCATCGCTATATTATATAGGATGAGAATATGGTTGATACTATTACTCTTCAACAGAATGTATGTTCTTTACGAATATCCTCATACATATGTATACTATTTACAATTAGTTATATAATAACATTACCGAATCACCTTAGAAATATAAAAATGTTATGTGTTACCCATTATTTTTTGCTATTTACAATTAGTTATATAATAACATTACCGAATCGCCTTAGAAATATAAAAATGTTATGTGTTACCCATTATTTTTTGATGTGTATAATTAACTCTATACATAGATAGAATATGTATATATAGATTTATACATTCGTATGCAAGCCTTACAGATAATAATTTCAAATCATCGGTATAAAATTTTATCTCATTTAATTTTGTGTTACTTTGATTAAATATTCACACATGCTGATTGTTATTTAATATAGGATGAGAATATGACCGATAAAGAAGAAGATCGTGATGAAGAAGTAAAAAAATAGTACAGTCCTGATATAAAAGATTTATCAGTATTTTTTTGTCACGCATGTTGTTTGTTACTACAAATCTGTCTATATAAATGTACCATATGTTATTATTAGAAAAAGGATCAGAATGTTCTCGGCTGAGTATCAAGATTTTAGGATCTTGATACTTTCATGATTTCTGACTTTGTTGTAATGTCGTCTTCTGATCTAGTAATATTGGTCTTCATGAAAATTGGGTGATGATGTTTTTTTTCGTAACATATTTTTTATAAATGTTGGGTAAGAAAATTTAGTTATGAAATATCTGATAAAAACTGATCATTTTGTGAAAGGATACGTACTTGTGATTTTTATTTCAATGATAAATGTTTCATATTACTGATTATTTATACATGCGTATGAATAACAATACGCATGTGAGATTATGTAAAATGTGCTATGTAATACTATGTATGATTCCTTTGATACGTACATATCTTAAGCATAATTAAAGTTATACATTCATAAGTTTGTTTTATACACAACACATCCAAATGCATGCATGTAGGATGATGTCGGTGACACAATAACAGATTTAGTTCAAGACGTTGGAGATACATTATTATTTGGTTTGTCAACACCTTCAACTACAAAGCCATTGAATGAAGGTACACTAAATACAATGATCGAAAGTCAGTGGATGATTCCCGACAGTCAGTATTCACCTGATTTCTCTGATGCTCAAGTTAGCCACAAAAGCACCTATAAAAGGGGACTGAAAGAAGTCGAGGATTTCAAGGTCACCGTACGTCACAAAATTTGATTCTAGCTCTAAGGACGAGAGCAATTTCGATAATGAAGAGAAGCAGAAGTATGATTTTGATGATTGTACCATTTACCAAGATTTGCCTAACCAATTGATGTTCGATTACTCTGAGTGGATTGAAGTAGGGTTATTGAAACATTATGCTGACAAGTAAGTAATTTGAAAACTTTTTTTTATTTTTGAGAACACTACGACAAAATAAATTTTTGTGATGTTTAATCCTTGTTAATTTTGCAAGCAAACAAACGGACAATCACTATCTTAAAAATGCTCAAGGATTAGTTTTTTCAGAATTGGTCTTTGTCTTTGCACAGTCACAGTCAAAGAATTGATCTACTTGATGCCGCAACACAAAACATGCAGAAACGATGAGGTAAATTAAACTAAATTTGTTCCATATCGTAAATATTATTAATGTTAAAAACTTTACTATAATGCTATATCATACATGTTACTCTTACAAGCTTCTGTTACTTTTACAATCTACACTAAAAACTTACATCATACATTTAAAAATAACGTATAATTATGAAATGTAATCTGAAGTACTAATACTGAAGTTGGAATGATGTATAGCAGTTAGTATATTGTAGCATATTGCATTAAATAGAACTAAAACAATCAATACGTGTCTCATACATTTCAAGCTATGTATAATACCCTATCATACATGGAGCATCTTTTATTATCATTTATCCAACGTGCAGTAAAATATGATCTATAATACCATGCAACACCAGTTATTATTAGAAACTAAACATTAACATCATATAATGCATATTTTAATTAGTGAAAATTGATTTTATTATTACAGCAAGCACTAGAATATTACATCATACATAGCTAAGGATGTATAATTATTTATCATACATATAGTGGCAGTAATTCATACATTAATGTGATTGACAAATGCGTAATTAAAATTCTACAATATGTTATTTTCTT
Source organism: Capsicum annuum (assembly GCF_002878395.1). Taxonomy (NCBI): domain Eukaryota; kingdom Viridiplantae; phylum Streptophyta; class Magnoliopsida; order Solanales; family Solanaceae; genus Capsicum; species Capsicum annuum. The sequence goes on along the minus strand of NC_061113.1, from coordinate 22,695,409 downwards.
TCATTGTTTTTTATATTTTACTCTTTTACACATGTAGCACTTAGATGTGATATTCTACCACTTGAGAAAGAAATCGAAGCTGCAGTTGTGTGATAATTATAGATATACAACAACCAGTTGCTTCTTTAAAACATATATCGAGAAGATATATAGTTGATATTATCCAGCGGCTCCAACAGTTCAAATATGCGTTCAAGAAGACTATGCAGAATCTTATATTGTAGCTAACAATGAAGATGTTATTACAAATACAATAAATGGATTCTATATTCCTGCTGGATTACCATGGCATATGATTGATGAGGTATGTGTTCCTGTTAACTGTGACAAAGAATTTTACTGGGTATTGATTGTAATTGTATTGAAAGAGAGAGTGATACGTGTGTATGACTCATTGTCAAGTAAAAAAAAAATAGAACCACCAAACGAAATACAAAAGTTAACAGTGATATTGCCTACTTACTTGTCAGACAATGATTTTTTTGAAAAGATAGAGCGAACTGACTGGTCAACACTAGAAGCATACAAAGGGAAGCTTGGTCGGCAAACTGGTCTCATCAGTCAAAACCCATTTGACATTGACTATGTTCAAAACATACCACAACAAGCTTCTGATATTTTGTAAGTAAATTTTGTTTATTTATTTTACATGTATAATCATGGTATAATTATTGAATAGACTATTCCTTCATTTTTTTTTCAAATCAGGGATTGCGGTGTCTTTGTGGCTGCATACGCAGAAATATTAAGTGAAGGGCAGCAAGTGCATTCATTTGGGTTTGATGTTGGAAGTCAACATGGACGGTATGCTTCATTACTATAACATTACGGAATGACAAAGGCACAAAAGGGTACACGAGTGATAATGGAGATCCTCCTCGGCCAAGGAACAGTTATCTCCAATCAACCGATGAAAGTGCAATTGTTACTTTAGAGTATCACTTTTTTAAAACAGTCTAATTATTTTTTAGTAGTTGATGTTAAACAGTTACATAAACTATATTTTGTTTGGGTGTTGGATTTTAATTTACATTTTATGGATGTCCTTACTCTTCTTATACATACTTATCTTTTGAAGAAATATTTTGCAATTACTTATACTATATTGTACTGTTAATAAATAGTTTGATAGTTAATGAGTTTTCTTACATAATATTATATATAACATATAACAATAAATTGTGTTGTAAGTTAATAATACATTGAACAAGTCTCTCATACATGTAGAATTATGTATTACATAACATCATACATGTTGTTAAACTTTCATGACTCAATAGAAAATAACGAAAATATTTAACAACATACATATTTATAAAGTATAATACTACATCATACATTATTAACATACAGTTAAGAAATTTTACATTTATTGCTTTTTGAATGTATCAATCATTAAACGTATTATTGGTAAGCAAATATAAATATTTTATATAAAAAAAATTATATCATACATATACACTAATGTATAATCCATAATCATACACATAAAACATAATGTAAAGGCAACTTATATTTTCACAAATTTTGTTACATGAGTGTGTCATTTAGTATGTTGTTTAAATAAAAACTGATACATACATTCAGTTAAAAGTCAATGGTGTCAGTTTATCATCATACATGTTAAAAAAGTATAATAGTGTATAATACATTACTTATATATGAAATGTTAATGGGTAAATGAGTACTACACAATACGTATCAACAACTATTTACTGTAATAGTTGTCAAATTACATAGTATATACACACCTACAATTACATTATAATTGCAAGTTATAAGCTAACGAAATATGATCTATGTAAATTGTATTAAATTGTTATGAAAATATCAAACACTTATTAAGAACTAAACATCGGATAACAGTTAAAAACATAAATCAAAGTTGTTCCAGCGTATCAACAAAACCTAATTAAAATGATTATTATTAAAAACAAACTAAGCTTAAGAATTTAGAACAATAAATTATCTTCTTCACGATTCCTTTGAAAAGAAATCGCACGCTCTTCGGTTGTGACGTGCACGCCCGCATTTACTGCAACAGTTCGAACTTGAAGAAAGTGATTCACTTGATTTCAAATGTCTTTCTTTCTTTGGCCTACCAGGAGGTCTTCTATATTTGAGCGGTACAACTTCTTCATTATCAACAAAAGATGTAACATTTCAATGCTTCATGTCGGGCATTGGAACTATCGAATTTTCATACCTCTTGACTATGGTGTTTGGCCTGTACAATTCTGAGCAGTGATGACCATAATCCTTTACATCTATATTTTTACTCTTTAATACGGAAATTGCGTGTGGATAGGGTATTTCATTAATTTGATATCGGCCACAGTTGCACGTTCCACGCTCAATATTGATAATGTACCTCCGTTCCGATTCATATACACAATAAAGATAACACCAGCTGCCTTAACCTATTAGAAATTACTTATTTAATACAGATGCTAACATAAAAAATTTTAATCAATAGAAAATAGAGTTATTTTCATAATTCTTCTAATACATACCGTCATCCGCAAAGCCTTGGCCCCATTAAGAGTCAGCATTTCTTCAAACCTTCTCCAGAGTGTTGTGTTAGTATAAGATGAAATTTCGTCACAATTTTATGCGGCAAATAAAATTCTAACTTCTTCAAGGAAACCTAAAATTGGAAGTTCTCTAGTCTCTACCAAGAAACCATTAATACATTCGGTTATATTAGAGGTCATTATTTGTAACACCCCAAAAATCTGTCCTAAGATATCACACTGTGCTTAAGGCCACAAGGATCCCAAGCTAACCCTTCTACTGGCATAACTCATAAGCAATAGAATAAATATGTATAAAATGACTGAATTTACTATGCGGAAACATAAAAATGATGGAAACTAAGAAAATACAATACTGATACAACTTTTACATTCTGAAAAGTCTGAAAAAGGGACTGAAAATACATAACTGACTCTAACTGACATCTGTGAAGCCTCTACAATACTGACTATAGATTGCTGGGACGGCACTCCAACTATCACTAATCAATACATATGAATAAGAAAATAAAGTATATCAATAACATCTAATTAAAGTTCCCGAAGTAGGAGAACTCCTCATCTATCGGCTGGAATCTGCGATCTGTCTGAATATAGTATACGTGCTACAACTGAGCTGATACCTACATTATGAGACAATATAGCACATAGACATATATGTGGATCAGTACTTTGAGGATGTACTGAGTATATGGGGGTGAATGCATAAGTAAAAACATCACTCATCATCATATTTTGCAAAACAATGCATGCTAAATGTAAATGACTCACATAAGCTGGAATATCTGAAATGCTAAAAATAATAATCATGAGAAGCAAATCATGCTTTATAAATCTAGTGAGTCATAAAATTTAGTTCTAAAAGTTGTACTTGTATTCTCCCTTTAAATCATATTGTCTAAGTGTAGAAAGGACTCACTCTAAATCTGCAAGCTAAAAACTGTAGTTAATATCTTTCTGTAAAGCATAATCTGAGTAAAATTTATGAGCCTTAACACTTAATTTTTCTGAAAGCTTTTCTGTTACTCTTTCTGTTCTAGAATTTGTAATCTGTAAGCTTTAAAACTTTAGGAAAAATACTTTATTTGAAGGGAGATACTTCAAAACTATTCTGAAAAGCTTATTATAGGGAAAAACTATTCTGCAAGGGAAAATATTTTATCTGAAAAGCTGTATAACTTTTACTAGCAGGGAGGTTCTCTTAATCTACATAAACCATTTGAGCTATATGGAGTTCAACGTCTTGACCTCCTAAGGAGGAAACCTCGCGTTGAGGAGAGGTGTCATACTCTTGCCAGGGAGTATAACCTAATCCAGGTGATCGATCACAAGCTAAATCTATCATCCATGTAAATGGGAATAATCTGAGTCTGTACCTATGTTGGCTATATAGTTCTGTGGAAGATAGGGCATGCTAATCCCATACTTCCCGCTCGGTGCTATATACTACTCCCTCTTAAATTTGTATGCTCAAATCATTGAAAATCCACTTTTTTAAAACTAGCATAAAGATTCGTATAAAAATTAATTATGCATTTATCTGAGTAAATCTGAGTTCTGTAAACTATAAAATATGTAGTGGATTCCAAAGCTAAACCAATGATCAAAAGATCAAAGCTTTTTCTGAAAATTGAGGATAATTTGTTCATAAGATGCTTAAAGCATCATGTTTCTTGAAACAATAATATTCAATCTTAGGGTAGTAACACATGTATCAAACTCATGTTAAAGCATCATAATATTCATGCTTGGTAATGTAAATATTGATAGAACAACTCATAATCTGGAAATTTCAGCAATATGCATAAAAATATGAACAAAATCATGGAATTCAACTTCTAAATCATTGAAATTATCATAAGCTTGTAATTAACAATAATGGGTATAAACCCTAACTTCAGTTTCCTAGAAAATCATAGAAATTGCAGTAAATTTGTAATTAAAGTAAAGTTTTGGGCACTAGGATGAAAGGATTATCCTTATTGAAACCCCACATACCTTAATTGATGCTTAGATGAAGAAACCTTGAATTTTGAATTCCTATTGATTCTTTGAAGATGAGATCTTGACTATCTTGTCTTGGGAATCTTCAATCTAAAGCTTTCTTGGAGAATCTATGGTGGAATTTGATTTCTTGGAGAAGAAGCTTTGAACTCTAGGATTTTTATTTGAGATAAAATAGATGAAAAGTGAATATGATGAGCTTTGAATGATTTAAATTCTCTGTTATTCACGACCTGGGGCTGGGAAAAGACCAAAGAACCCTTTTTTAAAACTTCAAGTCGGAACTAAAAAACGTAATATTTTTTCAATTTGGTTGGCCACCGCGATGCGCCCCAATCACGGTGGCTCACTAGAAAAGGATGAACGGGAACTAGGTGTTCACCGCGACACGCCATAATTGCGGTGCCCCTTGAATTGCCATTTTGGCCCTTGGCGTGACGCGCCAGAATCACAGAGTCTCATTGGAATGAGACAATTGGGAAAATGGGCTTCTCCGCGATACGGGGCTATCGCGGAGGGCCACTGAAATTTGACAATTGTCAATTTGTTTAGATCCAAGATGCGCTGAGAGTCCAGGTGACACAGTGTCAACTTAAAAATGTCATAACTCCTTCACCGAGTGTCAGATTTAGGCGAATTTCGTATCGATGAAAAGCTTATTCAATTTTTCACACAATAAAATATCAAAATCTTAAAAATACCGCATGAAATAAATGGTATTCATCTTTGAAGTAAATTCTTGACATTCTATGGATGAATTTAAATTAGGAAAAGTACAGGGTACTACATCATTATACCTCTATTAACATGCGAGTGACATCGAGACCACTTTTCATAACTAGTTTGTTCCAAATATTCCTTAACTCTGTGATCAACCTTTGCAACCTTTGACATAATGTAATCAAAATCTTCTTTTCTATAAGCTTTAGCCATGGAATAATAAAGGTCACTAAGTCTATCTTTGCTTTTTCTAAAATGGGTGCAAATGTTTTTCCATAAATGTCAAATACATACTAGATGAGCGACATTAAGATAAACAACACTAACACCTTTTATGATACTTTTATTTCGATCTGATACAACACACATGTTGTCCTGTTCCCCAAATGCCTCCTTAAACTGATGAAAAAATCAAGTCCACCCATTGACATTCTCCAAATCAACAACACCATACGCTAATGGCAGAATACAACCTAAATATAATAGAAAAAAAATAAAAAAATTCAATAAAATATGCAACAGTCAATAATATAGGTACTAATTTAGCAGATTTATAAAGTATTATTCATATAACATCAATGTATAATCACTTCTCATACTTAGAAAAACAATTGATAATAATCACAGAGTCACGTATAATAGCAATGAAAAATACCTGCACCATCAAGTGTACTTGTCGATACAAATGTTCCTTGGTATGGTCCGCTTAAATGAGCACCGTCAACAACAACAACAGGCCGACAAAATTCAAAACCTCTTATCATGGGATGTAAGGCAATAAACAAGTATTTAAACTCGTTATCTAATGCCTTATGCATCTGAATGTGCGAATCAGGATACACTTTATTCAGCATATAGATATACCGGGGCATTTTTCTATATCCATCAGCTGGTTCACCTCTAAGCATTGCAATTGCCCTCTCTTTTGCGCGCCAAGCTTTCATGTAGTTAATATCAACTCCATAAACAATCTTCATCTCTTCAATTATGTCCACATGTGTGTGTATTCTCTTGTGATTAATTAATTTTGGTGTTGTAAATTCACATACAAAAGCTGTTGTCGCAATCAAATTATCCAGCACTCTATTACTAAAACTGCATGTATGCTCTGAATCAAAATTTTTTATCTCAAATATTTTTGGATTATTCATACAAGACACCTTCAGGACACATTTGCAGTCTTTGTTACGACAGTACAGTACATAGTTGCATCAAATTTTTTCACGTAGTCAATATATTATACTAAAGATCTAAAAATTATAATTTCAGTTAAAACACTTAAATTGGGTCTGTTACTGTTTCATTATACATTCATTCAAATGTATAATCATATATTATACGTTACTAATATTATTGTTCTCAAATCAACAGAACCCAACTTCAAAACAACAAATTGTTTAGAACGTCTAATACCTTATAACCATTCATTAGACCATCAACAAAAAAAAAACTTTCACATCATACCTTTGTTTGTCAGATCATTAAGCTTTGGTGTTGAATTCATTAGCTATTGCATATCTTGTCATTACTGCAACCAAAGTTTGCTTATCCTTATAAAGCTGCTTTACCTTTATTTCGGTGTTCTTGCAATCGGTAATAAAGTTTTTCACTTCAAATTTAGGAACATATAATGCATACTGATTTTGTGTTTCAACGACCGTTAACGCAGTCGAATCATATTCACCACCTTCAATACAAAGTACAGTCCCTATTTCTCTATCAAACTCGATATCCTTATTCGATTTGTCGAAAGCGAAAATACACAGCGAAAAATTAACCAATCCAGAAAATTATTTCTTCAACTCAACGTAAACCCTCACTCCATTGTCATTCCTTATGATAATTGGAGAAGAATTACCTTCAATAATATATTTCACTTCAATTTTTTTGCGTATTTCGTCAAGATTCAATTCCATGGCGATCGTAGCAATCAATTTCAAGAAAGTTATACTTTTCGAGACAATAATTGTGTCACTTTTGTAGGATTGATAACTAATTTGACTCCCAAATACCAGAATGTCGCAACAATATTGGGATGTTCATATTGATTTTTAGAGAATTGAATAACACAGTAGAAGAATTTATTTATTTTTGCTGCTACAAAGAAGACGACTTTACTGTGACGTTAAAGAAAATATTTGAATTTAAATTTTAGTTACTATTTTTAATCATACACTACTTAATGTTAGCTAATTAATGCTGTAAATTAAGGAACTGAAAGATAATATCTGATTTATCTTGTCTTAATTATAGGATTAACAGTTTTATCATACATTCTTACTATGTATGAGGGACTACCGAATGTATGAGTATATTTACCTAATTCGGAAGAGAGAAAGCATTAAGGAATTTTATGTAATTAGTTTCAATTGAGTGGGGATTTATGTGGTTTACACTTAGAAACATCCTTGCCCTTTATAGGGGGAATTGGGCAAATTGCTAATCTAGCTTTGAGAATTAATAAAATTTACGAAAAAATGACATAAACATAAGCCTTTTAACTTATCATATTTACAAAAATTTTCACGCTTACAAAGTATGTATCGGGAGCTAATTATGTATCTCCCCAAATCCAAAATCAAAAAAAATGTATTAGAAGTTAATTATGTACCTTTACAAAAGGAAAAATGCATCTTCGTTGGGTGTATTATGTATCTCAACAGACCCAAAATCGAAAAAATACATCGGAAGCTAATTGTGTCTTCTTTTATTGTATCGGGGGCAAATTATGTATCTCGACAGATGCAAAATCAAAATTTTCAGTAATTATGCACATTATCAAAATTTTCTGTAACTAAACTTCAAACTGTCGAAATCTATGTTAATTGCTCATATTCTAATTACTTTTAATATAGAAACATCATTTGCACGATCATACATCACATCAGAAACTAAAATATGAAAACATTTAAAATTTTAATGCAATATAAGAAATAACGACTCTAAGATCTGTTTCTAGAGTTAGAAGTGAGTCGTTACATGGTTCAAACTCCACTAATAATTCAGAAGAGTTTCAACTTTAATCAGTTCAACCTAAGGGTGTCAATCGGGTCGGTTTTAATCGGCCCGAACCGGCTCACTAAAGGAAACTGGATCGGTTTGACCCGGCCCGGTAAGCCCAAGGGCTTTAAGGGCTCGGGTTCCAGTATGATTGGATTTTGAGTTTGGGCCCGGTTAACCCAGACCAGACTCAACCCGGTTAGGGCCCACCGGTTAACAGGCTTGGCCCAGATAAGCCTTATTTAATTTTTTATTATTATTATTATTTTTTTTAAGATTTTGGTAAATTGGGCCAAACTAGCCGTTGGCCCAACGGCTATAACGGCTAGTTTGGGCCCAAATATTTAAAAAAAAAAAAATTTTTATTTAAAATTATTTTTTAACCCCAAAAAAATTTCTATAAATACCCTATACTTTCAAATCATTTTCCACACAATTTTTCATTCTCTCAAGTCTCAAATCTCATTCTCTCTCAAATCTCATTTCTCAATTCTCAAATATTCTATATATTTAATTTCTAAAGTGCTCACTTTAATTTTTTTAATTTTGCGATTACTAAGTACGAGTGGAAGTTTCTAAAGTCGTAACCTTCGGATACTTCCAAAATTTGGCATTGTCGTTCCATCTCTTACTTTTAATTTTTAATTAGTGTATTAATTGTTGAATATTTATTTTTATTACTTTTTGTATATTTTGAATATTTTTTAGTTTGATTTATACTATGGATAAATTAAGAAACCTCGATAAAAGTGTCAAAAAATTTTATCCCGAAAGTGGTAGTGGTAGCAAAAAGCGAATTACTAGCGGTAGAGGTACTTCAAGTACTAGATATACCCGTGTGCCTTCGCCTCCGGTACCACTTAGTCAACCTTTTGAGGAAGAAATAGGTGTAGGTGCTCACGATATGGATTATTTAGAAGTTCAGAAAAATTACGGTATAGAAGAATAAAATGAAGTAGATGCGGTTGATTTAGATGAAGATGATGAAAATATTAGTGAGACACCCGAAGTAGGAAATGCTAACGTTAGATCCGAATCGGTTAATCTCCCTTCCCGTCCTCCCCGTGCCCCAAGAGCTCGTAAACAAACTAGTGTTGCATGGAAACTGTTTGAACGTATATCAGATACTGAGGTGCAATGCAATATTTGTCAAAAAATATATAAGCATAAAAGAGGAGGCAAGCAAGGGGGTACGGGTACGTTAATGAGACATTTAGCTGAAGACCACGAAAGAGAGTTAAAAATTGCGCAAGGTGGTGCGGCTGTTGGTGGGCCCACACAAACTAGAATGGACCTAACAACTGGTCACGTAATGAAGAAGTATAATAAATTGAGGGACCGGGAAGAAATAGCAAAAATGGTAGTTGTAGGTTGTTTGCCTTTTAGTTTTCCTTCTTCTGATGCTTTTATTCATTATATTCAAGCAATTTATAATTCTATGTTTAATGATATTCCTAGAAGTACTTGTCGGTCTGATATTTTTTGACTTCATTCACAATATTGTTTTTATTTATCTACATTGTTAAAAAAATATTCAATGTAGAATATTCCTAATTTCTGATCTTGGTCGTGCTATAAATAAAAATGATTATTTAACTGTTACTTGTCACTGGATGGATAGTAATTTTATGATGCAAAAACGTATTCTTGCTTTTTTATATGATGAAGATCGTAAACATACTGGACAATTTATTGCTGACTCGATACATAAAGTTGCAGCATTTTATGGTATCGAAAATAAAATCTTATGTATCGTTTTTGATAACGCTTCTAACAACAAGACTGCTATAACAAAGTTGAAATCTAAGCTATCACCGCCGTTACCTGAAATTTGTCATATTAAGTGTATATGTCATATATATAATTTAATTATAAAAGATGGTCTTGAGTTTTTTGAGATTTATATTGAAAAAATTCGTCTTGCTGTTGGTTTTATACAAGAAAATAATCGTAGATCGAGAATTAAAGAATTTAAAGTTAAATGTCAAGAAAATGGACTTGCACCGATATTGATGCCTGAGAAAATTGATATTAGATAAAATTCTACGTATGATTTTTTAAAAACTTGTTATAAATATAGAGTTCCTATTACATTAGCTTTTAACCAACATTGTGGTTCATTTGCTGATTCTGCCAATTGCATGCTACTTGATTCTGATTGGGTTGTAATTAATGATCTTGTTAAGTTTTTGAAAAAAATTTATGTAGCTACGGTTGAATTTTTCGGTGCTTATTATCCTACTGTTTGTAATATTTTGGGATATATAACCGATATTTCTGGTTTGCTCAAAGAATATAAAAATAAAGAAGGTTATGAAAATGTTGTTGGTGCCATGTTTACTAAATTTAAAAAACATTTTTTCCCGATTCCCCCTATTTTCTTGGTTGGTGCTATGCTAAATCCGTGCATTAAATACCATACTATGTGCCACTTTAGTACTCTTATTTATCGTAACTTAGAAATAAATACTAACAATGATTCTGAACAAGTACAACCTGATTTGTGGACGGCTACGTCTGATGTGAATGCTTACATAAATAAATTATATAACCACTATGCTGATTTAGTTGATTTAGCTGTACCGACACATATCAGTCCAACTGTCGCTCCTCATATTCCCGAGGTGCCATCATTTTCTAAAAGGCCGGCACATTGTGGTTTTCCTGATTCCTTTTATGATTTATCCTGTTGGAACAGTGTTGACGAGGGAGCTTACACATCAACTTATCGGGAAGAGCTTAAGTATTATCTTCGGTCGCCTCCAGAGGATCGCAGACGACGGATCAACACGTTGGATTGGTGGAGGAATAAGGAATCATAATATCATATGCTTTCAAGATTAGTTAGGGATATCTTGAACGTTCCAATGTCAACCGTTGGATCAGAGAGCGTCTTTAGTCAGGGACGACAACAACTTGGAGACAATCGATACTCATTGGGAAGCAATGCAATGAATGTTCTAGTTTGCCTCAGAGATTAGATTAGAGCAGAAAGAAAAATCAAGGAATGGAACCAGAGTCGAATGACGAGCAGAAACTTGACGAAATTATGACTTCGCGGGAGAACTCAGCGGAATCAAGTCCAATGCATGGGTTAGCCCCCGTTGACTTTGACTATCCTATGCAAGTTCCCGTTAATATTAACATGGATGAGTTGGAAAAAATGATGCATAATTTGTAGATTTTTTATTCATGTAAATTATAAATTTTGGATCATTTTGCAATCAATAAAATTCAACATTCATTAATTAACTATCAAGTATTATTAATTTATTATATTAAGTAGTATATGTTTTGTATATTATTGTATATATCTTCTATACACATGTATATTTAACGTATATATTTAATGTATCCAAGTGTATATGTTTTACAAATTAGTATATAACTATATATATATTCATATTGTAGTATATATAAATGTATATTGTAGAATAGTATATATTTTATTTAAAGTAGTACATATATATTGAATGGTATGTATATATCTTCTATAGACGTATATATTTAATGTATACATGTGTATATGTTTTACAAATTAGTATAATATAACTATCTATATATTGTAATACATATATATTGTAGTATATGGTTTGTTTAATTTTAAAGTAGTACATATATATTGAATGGTGTGTATATATCTTCTATAGACGTGTATATTTAACGTATAAATGTGTATATGTTTTATAAATTAGTATGTAAGTGTGTATATATATATATATATATATATAATTTGTTTAAAGTAGTACATATATATTGAATGGTGTGTATATATGTGTATATATTATACCTTCTATAGACTTATATCTTTAACGTATACAAGTGTATATATTTTATAAATTAGTATATAAGTATATATATATATATAGTAGTAAATATATATATATATATATATATATATATATATATATATATATATTGTAGTATAT
>NC_061113.1:22667986-22683122 GCF_002878395.1 Capsicum annuum | reverse complement strand
CTATATATATATATATATATATATATATATATATATATTGTAGTATATGTTTTATTTAAAGTAGACAAGTAGTACATAAATATTGAATGGTGCATATATATGTGTATATATCTTCTATAAGCGTATATATTTAACGTATAAATGTGTATATGTTTTATAAATTAGTATATAACTTTATATATATATTGTAGTGTATATATATATATATATATGTATATATTGTACTATTGTAGTATATGTTTTATTTAAAGTAGTACGTATAGTCATATATAATTATATATTGAATGGTACGTATATATGTGTAATTGTTTATATATTTTTTAAAAAATATATATTGTATAATTGTAGTGTATATAGTGTATATTGAAGTGTATATAGTGTATATAATTGTAGTGTATATAGTGTATATTGGATTTTTCATTTTTTTTTAAACGGATTTGACCAATTTTTAACCGGGTTTGATCGGGTTTAGGTGGATTTAATCGAGTTGGATTAAGTGGGCCGGTTCAGGATTGTTTTCAACATTTTTACTGTTGAACCCGAAACCGACCCGACCCACCTAACCCCAACTTGGATCGGAACCAACCCACAACCCGATTAAACTAAATGGGCTGGTTCCGGGTTGGCCCGACCCAACCCACGTGACACTCTTAGTTCAAACTCCATAAAATTTTCATGGAGTATCAATTTACTTTTACAAGTTCGAACTCCATAACAGAGTTGAAATTGTCCAGGAATTTCAATTGTATAAGTTTGAATTTCATTCATGATACTTATTTTAAAACGTATATCATTAATGCACTCACGATATTTTAAGAGTTTATTAGTACTTCACTCGTCATATATTGCTGCCTATTTCAAACTTCATGCATTGTCCCTATATACAAAAGATATAGGGATTTACTTACAAGAGACGATGACAGCACTAACAATATACCATAAAGTGGGGTCTGGATAGAATAAAGTATACGTAGTTCATATTACTACCTCAAATAAAGTAGAGAAAATATTTCCAATAACCCTCGGCTCAGGACATACAGTAGTATAACAAACAAATAACATCCCAGCACACAACAAGATGAGATAACACACTGTTAGATAATAAAGAAAATAAGATACCCATAAGATACTACTATAACGCCGAACTCCTACCCACTAATTCGAGTCCCCACTTTCTTATCAGCAATCAAATTCTCTGTAAGCTATAGTTGCTCCATATTATACTTAATCACCCCTCTCTCTGGAATACAAGAGAATACAACATTTTAGATTTAGACGGAGAAGAAGCCAACAAGAAGGTTAAAAGAGTACCATAGATAAGTAGAAGACATTGGTAATGTGTTACATTAATGGACCCAATTCCCAACTTGTAAGTATTCATTCATTAGAGGGAGTACTATTTATCTGTGAAGTTGGTTGGGAGTCTCAATTTTTCATCAGACTGAGCTATAAGCTTCCCATGCCTTGTCTCCTCTTCTCCAACCAGCTCTTCATAATCATACCTTCCTCTGCCACTTTCAGGTTTTATTACTCTTTGTGGACCAATTTTTTCTTTTGTTTTTTTGTTTGAGTTTAAGTTTTGTGCACCATTAATGCATAAAATATTCTATACTATCAGTTAATTTGACCTGCTATTGCAGATTATCCAATTATTTATATAAAAACTAAAAAAGAAAAAATTAGGTAATCTGCAATAGCAAGTCAATTTTACCTGTAGAATATTTTATATACTGACGGTGCACAAAACTTAAATTTTTTTTGTTTTCCTTCTGGTCAGCGTCGGATCCAGGAATTAGGTATCGTGGGTGTTCGAAAGGTTCGAACTCATATTGAAATTGTTTCGTTTGAAAATTAAAGCACCCGACTATCTTCTTGACTTATTGAGTGTTTTTCTTTATCTTATACAAGATTTTATACATTTTTATATAATTATATCTAATCTCTGTTGAATTTAACGGGTGCAGAAACACCAAAATATTGGCTATATTTCCGCTCCTACTTCTAGTACTACAAATTTCAAAGATAGTTTGGTATACAAGATAAAGGTAAGATATTTTCTGGTAAAATTTGTATTGCATTTGTTGACGGAATAAATTTATTTTTTATACAAAGTTATACCGTCAATCAAATGTACAATAGATTTTATCCATCTTAATCATAAAATATCTCATCTATCCATTCAATTTGGAATTCATTTATCTCCATCTTTTGAAAAATAAATTAGCTCATTTATAATTTAATTTGTGTACCAAACAATCCCAAAGACATATTGTATCTAAACATGTAAACTTCCATTAAAGAATGTCCCGAGGGTTAGGGTGCTTTTTAGAGAGCACGAAGACATTGTTTGGTTTATTTTTATTATATAGGAACTATGAACATAGTTTAATGATTATATTGCTTTAAGAAAATCAATGAATAAAGAAAGGTCAAAGACTACCTCTTAGTATGTGAAATTGAACAAAAATATACTCTGAAAAACCTCTATATCAATAATTAGCTCAAAAATGACTTTATTAAGAAATTTCTTCGAGTTGAATGATCATTCGAGAAATTAGGCTCAAACTATTTGTTGTTCAAAAGGTCCATGATTAAAATGTAGGGTATGGGTGAAGAACCCATCATGTTATTTTAGTGATACAAGTTTAACAGGACCACATGCTAGTTGCAACTCGAGGCCACAAATTTAATTATCAAAGCTATGATCCATATCTCTTTATTTTATTTCATCTAGGTTGTCACGCACATTAAACAATAGCATAGGTAGAATAATTTGTTGTAGATTTTATTATAATAGTACTAAATACCATGATAGTCTCTAGCTTAATAATTTAATCTGTAAGCCTAGTCAAAATAGCTAAACTTGGTCAATAAACAAATTCTGAAAAAGGACATCCCAAATAAGATAAAAACGAATATACTTCCTCCTTTTCATTTTACTTAACCCCTTAAACCCCTTAAATTTTAAGGATCGTATATCTCCTTTTATACAATTTGATACAAAATTATCTACTTTTTAAACAGAAATTACAATAGTGGATTTTATCCCCCGTTGAAAAGAGCCAAGTAATATGAAATCGTAATCAATTGGGGTCATTGATTATGATGATGTGTGCATTATTATTATGAGTTTGATTAGTGTATATTATAATACTATAATTAAAGATAATGCCATCAACTTTACTCTAACATCATCAATCAACATCATTATATATCAAACTTTCAATAAAGCATCCAAAGTAGTGTCAGACACCATAATAATCACCTACTACATTTCTTTTTTCAACAAAATAAAAATTCCATCAAATCACTTCAAATATTATCTCATTAACCTTCTTGTTCCTCAACAATGACACTTTCTTACCCCCCTAAAACCAAAAGAAATAAATAAAAATAAATAAAAAAGTGACAGATACATCTAAACAGACTCAATTATCCAATTTGCAAAAAACAGTTTATGAATCTGCAAATAGTCTTTAACAATATCACTTCTTTGTTGCAAGTTGCTACTAGGACAAAACTTGCTATCAGCATTGGAGTGACTACTCAATAATTATTAGGAAATAATACCAAAAACATCATCAGTCTCTGATTTATCCATTCCTTCTTCCAACATCATCTCTTTGTATCTGCATTCACTGCTGCAGAATGCCTTCTCACCTCTAAAAACAACACAGTACAGAGTTACAAAAGGGAATATAACATCAGCATACACTGTGTAATCCTATAAGTGAGGTCTATGGACGGTAGAGTGTGCAGAGGCTGTTTTTGAAGACTCCGCTTGAGTGCATTGGATTGAGATAGCGGCTAATACTACGACATACATGGTGCTCCAGACTACCATCAAGCCTAATCCTAGTGAAAAGCGCGACAATGTTAAACTACATACTGACCTTCTACCCCTAATCTGTGACACCTCCGTACCCTCCTATGTAAGGTCATGAAATGCAATTTTGTAGCGTAAAATATGTAACTTGTAGATGTTAATCTCTCAAAATATTAGTGTCATTTTAAAGAAGCTTTCAGAGAATACAAATACTACTAGAAAATTGCAAAGAGTAGTAAAGCAAACTGGTCTAAAAAAAGGTCTGTCAAACAACAATTAAATCATGAAAAAGAGAAATAAAAATCTCACCCTCATGACCAGATTAATAAACTGACAAACAAATCATATGAAATCATCAAATACTTTAGGCCATGAAACCTAAGCTACTTTTGGACTTAGTCTCATAATATTAAACTAAGTTGCTCGGACTCTCCAAAAATGTTGCCGCACCCGTGTTGGATTCTTAAAAAATACACTATTTTTGGAGGATTCGACACTCACCGAAGACATTTTTAAGAGTTCAAGCAACTTAGATATTAAAGACATTTTTTAAAGGTTGTTTTACAGAAAGGGAAAAGAAACAACTAATTCAGAAACTCTGAATGCTACTAGAAATTTTCTAAATGGCCTGTCCAAATTACCATGCCCAAGAGCAAATTGTACTAGAACAAGTATAGCATCAAACAACTAGCATGTCCAGATTAACATGCACAATACAAACTGTATTAAAACTTTCAAGCAACAACTAACAAACTTGTAAACCGATCATAACTAGGAGCTACTAGGCAAGTTTGAAATTTTGAGTTACCTGTACATGTAAATGTCTTTCCCTATTCCAAGATTCTTCTTGCAAGTGTGACAGTAGCTGAGAAAATTCTCAGATGGATAGGTCATCGGAGGACTAGGAAAAGGCTCATTTTCTTTTCTTGATGCAGAGTACTTAACAACACCACAACAGCTCTCAAGAATGCAATCATCAAATATGTGAGTGGTTCTTGGATTTGGACCATGTGAAATGACACAAGTATACTCCTCAGAAAGCTCCATCTCAGCAGCAGAAAGACTACTAAAAGCCCCAGGTGAATTTGGGGTGTCTATTATGTTGGGATTTGAGGAACCAAATGGAGATTTCTTCACAGGAGATGGTGAAAATCCAGGAGAGGAAAAAGAACCTAACTGGGAATTTCTGGTCTTGATACCAAAATCACCTGGAGAAGGTGGTGAATCAGTAGGGGAACTAAAAGGAGGAGGAAATGTAGGGATCTGAATCTTCAATTGTGAGCCAAGAACAACCATTCTACTCACCGAATTCAATTCTTTTGAATCAGATTTTTCATCAATGAGAGCATCAACAAGGCCAAGACCAACCCCTTTTGTGTCAAGTTTCTGAAAATGAACTCTACTTTCTGGTTTAGGGGATCTTGGAGTGTTCGAGTTTGAATCAGACCAAAAGGGGTTTCTAAAAGCAGAAAAAGGCTTACTATCAAGAATTGATGTAGGACTCATAATAGACTCACTATCAGGAAACCCCTTCGTAGCAAAACAAGTAAACAACCTTGGTGAACCAAAAAAAGAGGAACACAGTTTCCTAGAGTTCTCTGCTGTTGGAGATGGTATAGAACTATAATCTGCCATTATAACTTCCTTGTTATCTCTGATCTTGAACTTTTCCTTAGCAAAAAGATCTTCCTAAACAACAAAATCAAACCAAAGTTTCAAACTTTCCACTTCAAGAAGAAAAACCCAAACTTTATTTTCAACAAATATTATCATTACATACCTTGATTTCAGCTTGAATCCACCATTAACACAATCTATTAACCACAAGATTCAATTTTTAACCAACCCCACAAACTGTTTTTCAATTCTTAACAACTTACAACACTAACACAAACCAAAGTTTCAATTTTCAACCAACCCCACAAACTGTTTTCCAATTCTTGACAACTTACAACACTAATACAAAGTAAAGATCCAAATAAGGGGATGCATAAAGCAACTTTTCTTTCAGCAAGAAGAAAAATGGCAATCCCTCATATCTAAGAACCGACATGAGACTTCAATAGTCATCATCAAAACCAAACATTTTCAAAAGCAACAAAAAAAAAAAATGTCACGCAAAAGGCCTTAATAAGTCTTTGGTCATCTTTTCTTTTGCTTTATTTTCCCCTCTTTTGTTTCTTTGTGAATCCTTACAACACTATTATTATTTCAATATTTGCATTAGAAAGACGCAAAGCCTTACATGCAAACAAACCCCACAAATCGAAAGTTAATCAACAAAAGATGAATATTAAAATATACCCCATAAAAATAAAAAAGAAAAAAGTCTAATACACTCTTCTAGTGCTCCTACTACTAACTTTTTTTTTACTACCTAGTAGTGGGTTTTTGTCCTCTTTCTCAACCCACTACACTTTTAGTCCCTTTTTTCTCCCTTTTCTCCACACTTTGCTCTTGTTTCAGTTTCTTGAAACACCCCATAAACTTTTATTTATTACAATAGAAAGAAATAGTGAATGAAAGATATAAAGGTTGCATGAAAAGCAGTGGTTTATATGAAAACATCTGTCTATATTATTCTGAAATGTGGCAGTTTATTCATGGTGGTTTTTTTGGTTCTTTTTTTTGTTTTGTTTTGTTTTGTTGAGTTGATTGAGAACTCAGTGACTGCAACTGAGGGATGAGGGGGACTCTGTGAAACTGCTCTACAATAATAATACCTATACAAGTCTGTAATATGTGTCTATTTATGGGATTGGCTAAATGGCCACTGAGTCAATTTTCTTGAAGAGATGAGCGCATGAGTAGGGAATAGCTCCAAATTTAAGTGCGTGGGGCGTACAAAATGTACATTTGGGATATTATTATTATTATTATTGTACTACTTTGATTAATTTGTACAATTTGTTTATTTTGTACTGCCTTGTTGATTCTCCAATACATTTGTGAGAAATTAGAAATAATTTAATGGTAAAATATCATTTTCTTACTGTTTGTGATTTATTAGTATCTACCCATACTTTTTGAGAAATTAGAAATAATTTAACGGTACATTTTCTTACTATTTGTGATTTATTAGTATCTATCTTTACACGATAGAAATAAGAGATAACATTATATATATATCACTCTCGTTAAATTTTACTTGTGAAATTTCAACGAGTATATTGTTAATGCTATTGACTCAGGAGCGTAGCACCAAAACAATTCGTGATATGTATAGTGTTACCTTACTTTTTTCATTCCTAACTAAAAATTTGAAATTTGAGCTTTGTTGGAGTACAAAATCATCCATGGTATGGAGAGATTTTTTCTAATATGGAGCGCTTTATTCTAATATGAAACTTTTATTTTCTATTTTTATTTGTAAAAGCTCATATCTTTTGAAGTTTGCAATGATTAAATCAATCAATGAAATCATGCATTTGTGCTTTGTTGCAGTACGAAATCCTCTCATCCCACTGAGCGCTTCATCTCACTATAGAACTTCTCAGCACAATTCTCCAATATAAAAACTAACACAGGATAAAATTTTCAAAAAGAAATCACGAGTAATGAGACAAATATAATTAAAAAAAGAAAAAGAAGAAGATAAATTTAAAAAAAAAAAAAATTCTTTAAGCATGTACATAATCAAATGAAATCACAAGTGAAATAGAAAAAGTACAAAGAAAATGAACTTCTATCACCATGTATAAATTGAATAGAGGAAAGTGACCTTTAAAGTCTCTCAGAAGATAGAGATAGCAAAAATGTGAATGCTCAAATGGATATGTGGACATATTATGAGGGATGAAACTAGAAAGAAAGTTGCATGAGGTGAAATAAGAGTGACTTTCGTGACAAATAAGACGAGAAAAGAGATGTTAAGATGGCTCAGATATGTATGTGAAAAGGATGTGTGAGGATGCGCTAGTGAAGAGGTGTAAGAGGTTGGTTGCAGCAACAATTAAGAGTGGTAGAGGGAGAAGAATTGGATGAGGTGATTAAATTAAATATAACTCAACTTTAGTTGACAATGACATGACTTCATGTAGGATGATAAGGTCGTATAAATGAGTATACGTAGTTTACATTAGGTCAATCAAGGACATGTATGATGGAGTCAAGACACGAGTGATGATGATAGCTGGAGACTCAAGCACTTTTCTGTCGTGATGGGGTGCACCAAGGATCAACACTTAATCTGTTTTGCCTTCGCGAATGGAGGATTGATGAAGCATATCCAAGATTAGGTACCATAGTACATGCTATTTGTGGATGAATATGATTTATTGACGAGATGTGCGATGGGGTTTACGATAGGCAAGAGATTTGGAGATAGAACATGGAGTCTAAAATGTTCATGTTGAA
The DNA here is from genome assembly GCF_002878395.1 of Capsicum annuum. NCBI lineage: Eukaryota > Viridiplantae > Streptophyta > Magnoliopsida > Solanales > Solanaceae > Capsicum > Capsicum annuum. The sequence continues at coordinate 22,674,940 of NC_061113.1, read as the reverse complement.
AAAAATTGAAGACAAAGTGCTTAGAATGCAAGCTCAATGACACAACTCATGAAACAGATATCAAAGTGAAGATTGGTATCATGTTATTTCCAAGAAAAGAAGTTTTAAGTATCTTGAGTCTGTAAATTTAGAATTATGGTGAGATCGATGAGGATGTTCAACACTGTATTGGAGCGGAGTGGATGAAATTGAGTCTTGCATCCGGTGTCATGTGTGAGTAGAATGCGACATCAAAACTTAAAGATAAGTTTTATAAAGTGATGGTTAGACTATATATATTGTATGAGACAAAGTGACCAACTATATTATATGAGGTAGAGTGTTGGTCAATCAAAAACTCGCATATTCAAAAGATAAAAGTAGTAAAAATGAGAATGTTAAAATGAATGTGTGTGTATACTAAAAAGATAAGATTGTGAATGAAGATATTCTAGACAAGATAGGAGTGACCCCGTGGTACACAAGATGAAGGAGGCGATATAAAGATAATTAAGACATGTGAAAAGAAGATGTCCAACCCTAAGTAAGACAAGTGAAAGGTTAGCTATGATGTGTATGAGAAGATTAGACGTACACTAAAAAGTACAAAAAGTGGGGGCTTAGACATGACATGAGTCACCTGCAATTTATCAAGGACGTGATTCTAAATATGGAGATATAAAGGTCGAGGATTAAGGTGAAAGGTTAATAGGTAATCACATGTTGCCTGGTTTTTCCTTTCAGTATTAGTACTCTCCTACTATTTTATTCTTTAATTCATTTTTGTACTGCATGTTTTTTTGTTACTTTTTGCTTTGTTTATCATATTACTTTTTACTAAGTAATCGCGTGTTGTTTAGTTTTTTCTTTTGATATTAGTACTCTTTCACTATTTTATTCTTTGTTCTTTTTTGTATTATGTGTTATTTTATTACTTTTTGCTTAGTTTATCGTATTATTTGTTAATGTCATTGTGACCTTAGACAGAAAGATATGAAGGTTGCATGTTAAGGTAAAAGATTAGTAGTGAATGGCGCAGTCTTAGTTTTTGAAAGCTTTGGATTGTTGATGTTTATGTAGTACTAGTTGTATTGTCTATCGTGTTTTAATTATCACACTATTTTATTATTGTTATTATTCGTTACTTATTGGATTTATGCTGCTTTTCTTATTAATTGTTATATTTTTTTTTTCTTATTTTACTTGAATTTATCACGATTAGTCAAGAGTCTTTGAAAATAACGCATCTATTTCCACAAGATATTGATAAGGTTAGTGTACACCCTATTCTTTTCAGATCCACTTAAATATCAGTGGATATATTATTGTTGATATTGTTCTTTCGCTGTTATTTTCATCTTTAACTTCTCCACTATTGTATTTCTTTTTTCAAAATGTTTTTTCAAATACATATGTGTTACTTAGGTCGAGGATCCATAGAGAAAAATCTCTCTATCTTTACAACATAATGTCCTCCCATAATCTCATTTATTCTACACTCGATATGTTATTATTGTTATTTGATTTACTTTTACTTTAGATTAACATACATAATTATTATATTATTTTAAATTTTAACTTCACTTAGTATATAAAATTATTATTTTCAATTTAACCTGCATTTTCTTAAATGATTATGGAACAAAAGCTTTTGAGGAAGACAACCTTTTGTCATTTTATTATTTTCACTCAGATTCCTATCCCACACTACAATATATCTCAAAAATCTTTATGGTTATAACCAAACCACCACATTTGTTTTTTTACTGAATACAGAGATTAATAATTGAAATATGAAAGGTCCAAAAATTTGGTGGGGAAAAGGGGAAAAAAAGGATGAGGTAATCCAATTATTATCCCAAGGGAGTTAGTGAAGGAGTGGGGTAAAGGGGGCAAATGATAGGGCCGGGTGAGTGGGTGGATGGTTCACGGACTGCCTAGTAGCCACTACACTACCATCCTTCTCAAAACCCACAAATGCCTAGAATTTCGTATAATTCATATCTTTCACCTTTTTGTAGGTCCAATCTGAAAAAGTAAGAAACTTAAAAAAAAAAAAAAAAAACAGGAGAGGTTCGGTATAGTATGTTCTTGCTATGTACTAAATTTAGAGAAAGCCAATTATAAAAATCTATTATACTATGAAGTGCATCTTGTACTTCTTCACGTGAAATTATTTAAGTGAATGTGTTATTAATTAAAGGTTTCGAATTTAAATCTTAAATATGTAGAGTTGTTTTGGTTGGAGGGTATTACCTTTAGTATGAGATTTTTTAATACAAATTTATACTATTTAATTAGGTGAGCATCCAACATTGAATAAATTTTATTTTTTTTCAAAAGAAAGAAAATTCTACAACTAGCGCTATAGGGAATGAGTATTTGATATGGTGTATTGAGGATCGGGTTCAACCAGTTTAAAGGTACAATCGTGTTTGAAGGGGTCAGTGGTTGGAAAAAAGTTATCCCAAAATAAATTAGTTATTCCGTGATTACTCGAGATTAGTTATCCCACTATGTATATGTGATAACTTATCCTATCACAATGGTGTAAATGGTGGGTAGGAGTGTACATAGGTCGGGTTGGTTTGGTTTTCTATTTAAAAAAATCAAATCAATTATGTCGGTTTATTAAAACTATAAATCAAATCAAATCAACATAAAATCGATTTCTTTTATTTAGGTTTTAGTTGGTTCTTTCGATTTTTTGATTTTTTTATAATCTTTATTTTTTACAATTATATTGTAATTGAAGTTTAAATCAAGTATGTTTTCATTCATGTGCTAATGAAAAACCACAATTATGAAAAATTGAGTAGTGAAAAACTCTCTTGAAACGAAAAAAATAAAATGAAGAGTGAAAAGTTTAGGTTTTAAGTTTATATTGAATTTTGGATAATTTTATTAGCAATTAATGGATAAATATTACAACTTAAAGACCCAAATATGATTCTATAATCTATATCTATAATTTATAATATACTAAAAGTGTGAAGACCCTTAGAAAAGTGATTCGAACTTTTTACCCGTCTTTTCACTGTTTTTTTTAATTTATTATTTAATTATTTTTTATTATATTAACTAAGCTTCCTAAAATATATGGTAGTAGAATTAATTAACATTTTCCTTTCTACTATACTTCCTAAAATATATGGAGCACTTAAAATATATGGTAGGAGAATTAATTAATAGTTTTTTCTATTGTTCAATTAAAAAAATACTCCTAAAATAGAATTCTATTAATGAAATACTTCTATAAATATTGAGATGTACATTATTGTCGGTATAATAGAATTCAACATGTGTGTATACATATATACATATATATATATATATATATATATATATCTTTTGTTTTCATTCAAAATCATTCTTTCGGGTCAAAATTTTTGCCCAAAAGAGAATTAGTTGGATCAAACTCGAAGCTTTGTGATCACTATTATATTTTTTTTATATAGTTTACGGATCATAGATGAATGTCGATAGGCTTTAAAGAATTTGTTGTGTGAGGGTTAAGTTTAATTGTATTGTTTTAATATCTTTATTATCTTATTGTTTTTTTTGAATTTACAGATGTTAGATGAATGTGAGTCGGCTTTGAATTTTTTTTTTAGGTAAAGATTAGGTTTAATTATATTATCGTAATATCTCTATTAGTTTGTTATTTTGTGGTAGTTTACAGTTCGTAGATGAATCTCGATCGGCTTTGAGAATTTTTTGTGTGTAAATTTTAATTTTAATTCTATTGTTTTGATATCACTTTTATCGTATTATTTTGTTTCTGTTTACAGGTGATAGATAAATGTTGGTCGGCTTTGAGATTTTTTTTTATGTATAATGTTAGGTTTAGTTGTATTATTTTGATATCTCTATTATCATATTATTTTGTTATTGTTTACAGGTGGTAGATGAGTGTCGGACGATTTTGAATTTTTTTTTTGTGTGTAAATATTAGATTTGATTGTATTATTCTGATGCCTCTATCATTATATTATTTTGTTGTAATTTACAGATGGTAGCTGAATGTCGATCGACTTTTAAAAATATTTTTGGTAAAGATTAGGTTTAATAAATAAATTCTCCATCTTTACATACTAAAAAAATATTAAATTTAATTATTATATTCATCTTTATTATTTAAACAAATATCTTATTTAATGTAATGTTTGAACTCATTAAAGTGAGGTACACGCGCAGAACGCGTACACCTAAACTAGTATATATATATATATATATATATATATATATATATACACACATCTACTTTCTAAATATTGAAAATTAATTGAAAAAGTATTTAAAAAGTAGATTATAATTAATATTTTATGCATTAAAAGTTTAATTATATACATGCATATATACATACATATATATATACATATATATATATATTATGTTGGTTTGATTTGGGTTCGGTTTAACTTTTTTTTGATTAACACCAAACCAAACCATAAATTGATTTTTTTTCTCGGTTTGGTTTGGTCTGACACCCCTAATGGTGGGATAAGTAACTTCGGTATTAACAAAAATCTCCAACCAAACATGGAATAAAATAATCCCTCATTTTATCTCGAAATTATTTATCCCTTATACCTCACACCAAACAACCCTTAAAGAGTTTACTTAATAGTTGGGGATTTGATGAAACGTGTGTTGAGGCCTTAATTAGACTCATTTGTGATAATATTCATCGGCGACACTTTATTTCAACGTTTGTGGGATCAGTAATTATATGCTAAGTTTCTAAGTACGAGTTTGTCTCGGGTCTTTAACATTCTCGGAGTACGTAGTGTCTTTGGGTTGGCCACTTTTCATATCGAGGTCTGTTGTTTCATCACATTAGCGGGTCTTGACTAATGATTTATGGCGAAATTTTCTTCTGTTGCATCACCATTAACCAGATAAATTCAAAAATAATGTGCATTGTCAACGATTCGACGAGTATGAGGTGAATCTTCAGTAGCTCAAGGCTTGATTGGTTCCAAATTTGTCTTTTCACTCTTTTAGTTGAGAGCCAGAGGTTTTTGGTTCATCGTGGTGCTCCCAGGTTTGGATTGGGAGTGAGTATTGAGAGTGATCTTATAGTTCAATAGTTGACTCAATATATCCTTAATTTAACTGAAATTTTTAATTAATCTAATTAGTTACCGAATAAAAGGGACCAAATATACACTTCAAATATGCAAATTTGAGAAAATCTTCCCTTGGTTAATAGATTAAAATTTCTTTAATATTTACATCATATATACTATGTAACAATCAAAACTAAGCACCAATGTCTAAGATTGTTGTGAATGGTCTATTTAATTTAAGTTTTTGTTTTCTTTTTCACCAAAAGGGCTATATATATTATGTACGATGTGAAATTTATTAAATTTAACCTTCGATATACTATTCGATGATTTCTACACTTGCTATTACCCCTTTACCTTCGAAAAGGGATATACATGTATATCCCTTAAAGGAGTATTTGATCCTTTTCGTTTAATTATCATCTAAGTAGATTAATTAACAACGCCAATTTAATTATAGACATATTTGAACCAACTATTAAATGGTAAAGACATAAGTTATATTATTAGCGAAGGACAATTTTGCTCAGTTTAGCCTTATTTACAGATAATATTTGACTCTTTTTCCTTTTCAAAATGTAAGATGGAGTTATTTTGGTGAGTCATGACAAAGATTGATTTTAATTTTATAAACATTTTTTTGGTGGAAAAGCATTAATAATATCAACCTACTCCTACTAATTATGCGTCTAAATTTGAAAGAGTATCGAATTGACATTTCACTTATTAGCCTAGTAAGTATGCTTTTTGGATTTTCCCCGAATGTTAAGTACTTGTATTGAAAAATGATTATGTTCTAATTGACACCACGTTGCTCATCACTGAAATTATCTCTTTCAATTAAACAATTTTTATTTTTGAGAACTCAAATTTAAAACTTTCAAAGAGAAAATAATTTCAACTGCTTCACCACAATTCATACTGATGATAAGGATTTTAGACTCTAGTCAAACATTGCACTATGGGTGGGCATGGTATGGTATATACCGAATACCAGATCGAAATTGAAATTTTTTATATCACGGTATGGATGTTATGATATTTGGTAGGAATTTTAAATTATTTTAGTATTTGGTACGGTATTTGATATTTATGCAATAAATATCGAAATACCGTATACCGCACCGAATTTTTTTAATAACATATAAAACCCACATATATATTATATTTAAGATTATTAAATATATTTATATATCATCCATTAGCCAATTGAACACAAAAATAGCTTTTATTCAGAAATAATTTTTTTGGGAAACTTATTATTTAGGAGTACTATACTTAAGTTTAGGTACTGTTGTTAAAAGTTTGCATCTCGAACTATTCAATCGTGATTGAAATGTTATTTTTGTGTAATTGATTAACAAAGATAGTTGTTAGTCTAACATGATTGGGACGTTTTTAAAATTTAAAGTTATAGTTTTTTTATATGAATATTTGTAATTAGAAATCAAATAAAGTATGGTTACCGAATTACCATACTGTAAAATACCAAAATCGAATTTAAAAATACTGAATTATATCGAACTAATTTGATATGGTAATAATATTATTCTTTTAGATATCAAAAACTAAAGTTATCATATTAAAATTTAAAATATCATACCGTACCGTACCATGCCCACGCCTACATTGCACCAATGGCATAATTATTTGAATGGGTTACCTGCTTCAGCTTTAGAGGCCCACAAAGTTTAATCACTCTTTTGTATCCACATCACCCTTGATAAGGGATTAGATACTTTTTTAGCTTGATGTTCAATATTTATATTATTATTTTAATTAATTTAAATTATGTATTGTAGAACGTTCTCACAAAATTTTCTCCTTATCAATCTCAAGATTTTCAATTAAACGTAAAAAAATAATTTTATCACTATACAACAAGTCCGCAATTCATGTTGGT
>NC_061113.1:22651087-22664986 GCF_002878395.1 Capsicum annuum | reverse complement strand
ATGAAGAGTGAAAAATTTAGGTTTTAAGTTTATATTGGGTTTTGGATAATTTTATTAGCAATTAATGGATAAATATTACAACTTAAAGACCCAAATATGAATCTATAATCTATATCTATAATTTATAATATACTAAAAGTGTGAAGACCCTTAGAAAAGTGATTCGAACTTTTTACCCGTCTTTTCACTGTTTTTTTTAATTTATTATTTAATTATTTTTTATTATATTAACTAAGCTTCCTAAAATATATGGTAGTAGAATTAATTAACATTTTCCTTTCTACTATACTTCCTAAAATATATGGAGCACTTAAAATATATGGTAGGAGAATTAATTAATAGTTTTTTCTATTGTTCAATTAAAAAAATACTCCTAAAATAGAACTCTATTAATGAAATACTTCTATAAATATTGAGATGTAAGCTATTGTCGGTATAATAGAATTCAACATGTGTATATATATATATATATATATATATCTTTTGTTTTCATTCAAAATCATTCTTTCGGTTCAAAATTTTCGTCCAGAAGAGAATTAGTTGGATCAAACTCGAAGCTTTGTGATCACTATTATATTTTTTTTATATAGTTTACAGATCATAGATGAATGTCGATAGGCTTTGAAGAATTTGTTGTGTGAGGGTTAAGTTTAATTGTATTGTTTTAATATCTTTATTATCTTATTATTTTATTTGAATTTACAGATGTTAGATGAATGTGAGTCGGCTTTGAATTTTTTTTTTAGGTAAAGATTAGGTTTAATTATATTATCGTAATATCTCTATTAGTTTGTTATTTTGTGGTAGTTTACAGTTCGTAGATGAATCTCGATCGGCTTTGAAAATTTTTTGTGTGTAAATTTTAATTTTAATTCTATTATTTTGATATCACTTTTATCGTATTATTTTGTTGCTGTTTACAGGTGATAGATAAATGTTGGTCGGCTTTGAGAATTTTTTTTATGTATAATGTTAGGTTTAGTTGTATTATTTTGATATCTCTATTATCATATTATTTTGTTATTGTTTACAGGTGGTAGATGAGTGTCGGACGATTTTGAATTTTTTTTTTGTGTAAATATTAGATTTGATTGTATTATTCTGATGCCTCTATCATTGTATTATTTTGTTGTAATTTACAGATGGTAGCTGAATGTCGATCGACTTTTAAAAATATTTTTGGTAAAGATTAGGTTTAATAAATAAATTCTCCATCTTTACATACTCAAAAAATATTAAATTTAATTATTATATTCATCTTTATTATTTAAACAAATATCTTATTTAATGTAATGTTTGAAACGCGCAGAGCACGTACACCTAAACTAGTATATATATATATATACATCTACTTTCTAAATGTTGAAAATTAATAAAATTAATTGAAAAAGTATTTAAAAAGTAGATTATAATTAATATTTTATGTATTAAAAGTTCAATTATATACATGCATATATACATACATATATATATATATATATATATATATATATATTATGTTGGTTTGATTTGGGTTCGGTTTGACTTTTTTTTGGTTAACACCAAACCAAACCATAAATTGATTTTTTTTCTCAGTTTGGTTTGGTTTGACTTGACGGTTTGGTCTGACACCCCTAATGGTGGGATAAGTAACTTCAGTATTAACAAAAATCTCCAACCAAACATGGAATAAAATAATCCCTCATTTTATCTTGAAATTATTTATCCCTTATACCTCACGCCAAACAACCCTTAAGAGTTTACTTAATATTTGGGGATTTGATGAAACGTGTGTTGAGGCCTTAATTAGACTCATTTGTGATAATATTCATCGGCGATACCTTATTTCAACCTTTGTGGGATCAGTAATTATATGCTAAGTTTCTAAGTACGAGTTTGGCTCGGGTCTTCAACATTCTCGGGGTACGTAGTGTCTTTGGGTTGGCCACTTTTCATATCGAGGTCTGTTGTTTCATCAGATTAGCAGGTCCTGACTAATGATTTATGGCGAAATTTTCTTCTGTTGCATCACCATTAACCAGATAAATTCAAAAATAATGTGCATTGTCAACGATTCGACGAGTATGAGGTGAATCTTCAGGAGCTCAAGGCTTGATTGGTTCCAAATTTGTCTTTTGACTCTTTTAGTTGAGAGCCAGAGGTTTATGGTTCATCGTGGTGCTCCCAGGTTTGGATTGGGAGTGAGTATTGAGAGTGATCTTATAGTTCAATAGTTGACTCAATATATCCTTAATTTAACTGAAATTTTTAATTAATCTAATTAGTTACCGAATAAAAGGGACCAAATATACACTTCAAATATGCAAATTTGAGAAAATCTTCCCTTGGTTAATAGATTAAAATTTCTTTAATATTTACATCATATATACTATGTAAAAATCAAAACTAAGCACCAATGTCTAAGATTGTTGTGAATAGTCTATTCAATTTAAGTTTTTGTTTTCTTTTTCACCAAAAGGGCTATATATATTATGTACGACGTGAAATTTATTAAATTTAACCTTCGATATACTATTCGATGATTTCTACACTTGCTATTACCCCCTAACCTTCGAAAAGGGATATACATGTATATCCCTTAAAGGAGTATTTGATCCTTTTCGTTTAATTATCATCTAAGTAGATTAATTAACAACGCCGATTTAATTATAGACATATTTGAACCAACTATTAAATGGTAAAGACATAAGTTATATTATTAGCGAAGGACAATTTTGCTCAGTTTAGCCTTATTTACAGATAATATTTGACTCTTTTTCCTTTTCAAAATGCAAGATGGAGTTATTTTGGTGAGTGATGACAAAGATTGATTTTAATTTTATAAACATTTTTTTGGTGGAAAAGCATTAATAATATCAACCTACTCCTACTAATTATGCGTCTAAATTTGAAAGAGTATCGAATTGACATTTCACTTATTAGCCTAGTAAGTATGCTTTTTGGATTTTCCCCGAATGTTAAGTACTTGTATTGAAATTTGATTATGTTCTAATTGACACCACGTTGCTCATCACTGAAATTATCTCTTTCAATTAAATAATTTTTATTTTTGAGAACTCAAATTTAAAACTTTCAAAGAGAAAATAATCTCAACTGCTTCACCACAATTCATACTGATGATAAGGATTTTAGACTCTAGTCAAACATTGCACTAGAGGTGGGCATGATATGGTATATACCGAATACCAGATCGAAATCGAAATCGAAATCGAAATTTTTTATATCGCGGTATGGATGTTATGGTATTTGGTAAGAATTTTAAATTATTTTGGTATTTGGTACGGTATTTGATATTTATGCAATAAATATCGAAATACCGTATACCGCACCGAAGTTTTTTAATAACATATAAAATCCACATATATATTATATTTAAGATTATTAAATATATTTATATATCATTCATTAGCCAATTGAACACAAAAGTAGCTTTTATTCAGAAATAATTTTTTTGGGAAACTTATTATTTAGGAGTACTATACTTAAGTTTAGGTATTGTTGTTAAAAGTTTGCATCTCGAACTATTCAATCGTGATTGAAATGTTATTTTTGTGTAATTGATTAACAAAGATAGTTGTTAGTCTAACATGATTGAGATGTTTTTAAAATTTAAAGTTATAGTTTTTTTATATGAATATTTGTAATTAGAAATCAAATAAAGTATGGTTACCGAATTACCATACCGTAAAATACCGAAATCGAATTCAAAAATACTGAATTATATCGAACTAATTTGATATGGTAATAATATTATTCTTTTAGATACCAAAAATTAAAGTTACCATATTAAAATTTAAAATATCATACCGTACCGTTCCATGCCCACCCCTACATTGCACCAATGGCATAATTATTTGAATGGGTTACCAGCTTCAGCTTTAGAGGCCCACAAAGTTTAATCACTCTTTTGTATCCACATCACCCTTGATAAGGATTAGATTAGTTTTTAGCTTGATGTTCAATATTTATATTATTATTTTAATTAATTTAAATTATGTATTGTAGGACGTTCTCAGCAAAATTTTCTCCTTATCAATCTCAAGATTTTCAATTAAACGTGAAAAAATAATTTTATCACTATACAACAAGTCCGCAATTCATGTTGGTGATTAGGTACATACTAAGATAAGACACCACTTGGAAATATTTTTTTCATTTCTTTCCTTGATAGTAATTAAGCAAAAGAAATTTCCAGACGTGATATTTATATCAGTTTATTATATATATATATATGCAAATATTTTAAAGTATATCCTAATCATTAAATTATAATTAATTTAACTATGAAAATGTGTATTTAAATATCAAGTGCGGCTAAATTTTTATGTTAAAAATAGAGGGCATATACGGTTGAAGTTAATGTTATTGGATTTTGTTAGAAAAAGGAAAAGATTGTTATTGTATTCTTCTACCAATGAGTTTAATTTCCTATAGGAGGATCATATTTTGGAGTGAAGTTACTTTGTATATTATAGGAATATTACCTAGCTTACTGTAATTGTCACATTTACCTTTATTTCTTTTACCATTTTTTTTTAAATTATACAGTAGTACTTTCAAATGCATGACATTATTATTCCATTTCCAATAAGCTTAAAAAAAGTTCAATTTGGTGAGAGCTTTAATCAATTCCTTGTTACTTTATGTCTATGTCTGGTTTTACAAGATGAGATTGAATATTATTGTCTAATAACTTTTTCTATTTAAGAAAGACGTATGCTTCTTATAACACACAAATAAATAGCCATAATAACATACTTTGTATGATTTTATAAGTAAGATTTGAAGAGGGTGGAGCGTATGCGACCTTATTTTTATCAAGCGTAAGGTAGAGAGACTACTCTTGATAGACGCTCGGTTCAAATAAAAAAGGAACATAGGTGTATTATACATTTATACCCTTCTTCAAGTTGAGAGGTCAAGCATACTTATATTTTTCAAGAAGTATTTATTTTTATTAAAGTGAGGTGTTTGACAATTTATTTTGGGAGAAAATAAGCATGTACTTTAATAGTAGAAGTCATTTTTCACAAGAGAAAAAATACTAATTTTTTTAAAAAATACTTTTGAGTAAAAGTATACACTTCAGTGTATTTTTTAAAATTTGATCAAGTACTAAATTATTACTCTAAAGTCCTTTAAAATTTATTGACCAAACACAAACCGTCTTTAAAATTTAAGTTTAGTGTGTTTACTGGACTCATGGGACTATACTATGTCCATGAGGTAAACTTTTTTTCTTTTTTGAGTCTTGTACAAAACGGCCGTTGATTGGAAAATGTTTTATTTACCAAAAAAATTAGTTATTTGAATTTTTTTTTAAAATTAACTGCTTTTAAATTCTTAATCAGACAGGCTTACATCATAGTTCTTCATCTAAAATTTTTGATTCATATATATATATTTTTAAAAATATTTTCTATACATTTCTTTTTATTTCAGAAATTGGAAGAAAGGCTTGTCATTGTCCAACTAATAATTGTACTTTGTGTTAGTAAATATTCTATTTGATCCACTACCTGTTTATTCATATATAGTTGATGACCGCGGGTCCTTTCTGAAGCTCCTCCATGATCCATCTATATACCACATGTACAAGGAATTCAACATGATAGCCTATCGTTTGGCAAGTTTTGACGCCTCAATCACGGGAAGTAACATTACCTTCTGGTTCGAAGCTCCTCTTTTTGTACTTGCACTCCTAAAAATAGATAGGGAGATGTTTAGCGGTGACAGGCCCGTCCCACTATTGTCATTCTATATTTTATAATGCAGTTAGTTCTACACCTAGTATTTTTAACGGCTTTGTTTGTAATAGTGTCTTCCAACACCTCTCTATACTGTTTTAATATAGAGATAGTACATCAAAATTCTCCTAAACTTGTCTTCCCAACTTACTTGAACACTTAAACTAATCTTCTATTTATTTACCCTCTTAACATCTTTATAATGAATTTATTTTTCCCTTTGTGTTGATGTGACATTTTTTTAAAAAGTAAAAATGCGTGAACAATATATATATATATAAAGAAAAAAAAAATCCTCCTCTTCTTCACTCAATCCTGCCAACAGCGCCCCCCCCCCCTTCACCTTAGCCAACACCCCCACCCTACTTCTCCTTCAACTATGAAAGTTGCCACCCTACCTTTAATTTATAATCTTTCGACCTCTTAGATCAATAAAAAAAAAAATGAAATTGAATTTGAAAATTAAAAAATCTACATGGTTTGGATGTTTGGTTATTGATTTTAGAGAATTTGGTGTTGATTTGATCGATTTTTTCATGCGGGTTGAGTTTTTTATCACTATTTTATGATATTTTTCGATAGTGGTAATTAAATTTTTCAAGTAGGTTGAGTTTTTTGGAAAAAATTTACCGAAATTTTTGCCGAAAAACCTGACAAGTATGGTTACGTGGAGGTGGATGGGGGTATGTTTAGGTGTGGGAGTGTAGGGGTGGATGGGGGCGTGTGTACAGGTGGGGGTAGACGGGAGGGGAGGGGGGAAGGGGGTGGTTATGAAGAAGATGAAAAATGAAGGGTGGGGTATTTTTTTAATTTAAAATATTTTATATATTTTAAAATATGTATATAGATATATATAAAAATATTAAAAAATACTTTATTTACGTGGCTATGATGTGACGGTGATCTGGCGCTGACGTGACACTCACGTGTCAGCGAGTGTGATGCACTCTCTCTAATGAGAGTGGTATTATATATTAAAGGAGGGAATTAATTCACTATAAAAATGTTAAGAGGATAAATAATTATTCATAAAATTTAAATGTTAAACTAAGTTATCGAGATAAGTTCAGGCGATTTTGATATATAATCTCTTAAATATTTACTAGTAGTAATCATGTTTACAAAATAAATTGTACTTTGAGAGAAGTAATTGTGAATATAACCTTGTCTGCCACATACATTATACTTTTCCACTCTTTTACGCTTTCTCTTCTTTTATTTATCTCACATTTTTCATCATTTGTATATTGTCCATGGATACAAGTGGAGGTCCCAAATTAATCAAAATACTGTTTCATTATTTATTTATGTACTACTCTCTCCATCTCAAATTATATGTTGATATTTAACTGAACACAATATTTAAAAATAAGTATTAATTTTATTAAAGTTATAAAATTATCTTCTTAAAGAAAGGAGTAATAGTATTTAAAATCAAGTGGGACCACTTTTAATTGAAAAAATAAATTAAAAAAGGAATAGTCGTATTTAAAATTAAGTGGGATCAGTAAGGGTAAAATTATAATTTTATCTTTAAAAACATACCAAATAAGGAAAGATGATATTCTTTTTAAGACGGATCAAAAAGAAAATGACGACATATAATTTGGGACGGAGGGAGTAGTATTTATTAGATTTCTTTGACAGGATTAAGTTTGTATTTCTGTAAATTAAGATAAAAGAAAATAAAATGTAAAGAAGTCACTTAAATTGGTAGAGTTAAATTTTGCATACGTGGATTTAAATGATCAGATAATTATCTTGGAAGGAACTAACTTGCTCGAAAAATATATTTTATATCAAAATTCGAGAAATAAATAGAGAATTAAACAGTAATAATAAAACAATTAATTAAATTAGCCTGAATTTCGGAGGAGTTTTTTTTGGTAAACGAATTTCGATGTAGTTGATTGGCAATGCCATCAGAAAAATGAAATGAAAGCTTTTTTGGATTATAGCACTTGAGAACTTGGAAATACCAAATGCAAGTATTCATTTGTTCTAAAGGTATAAGATATAATAATTTTGGAAGAAAATTAAATATTATTTTATTTTGAATTTGATTGGAGTTATTAATTAGTCTCAAGATTATATATGTATGTATGTATGTATGTATTTATGTATGTATATTTATACTTAAATATACAATATGTATGTATTTGTTGGCTAATTTATAAACTAAATCACACAAAAACATTAAACTGTAATTACTTTAGTTGTATTTAATTTCAGACACTGTATTTGAAGTTTGATTTTGGGCCAAACCCATCGACAACTCCTCAAAGTTGTCCCTAAAATTCACTTAGGCCTCTAAGCTAAGGCCTGTACCTATAAAACTCCTAAATCCCCTAAAATTGGTTCCAATTGCGCATTTTTTGCCCACATGGCACTGCGCGTGCTGTGCAACCGCCTGAGGCACGTGACGCCTAAAAAAGATGTCCATGTGGCAAAAGTTAACGTTAAATAACGTTACTTTTGCCATCTTCCTTCTCTTTCCCTCTTTTTAACCTAATTTCCTCATCTTTTTTCTTCATTCTCTCCTCCATAGCTGACTTCTCGATCAATTTCTCTCATTTCACTATCAAAGTTATCTCATGATTTCTGTTAAATTATTTTTTTCTCTCATTTTTGATGAGAATGTCAGAAAATTCCGTTAATATTGAGGTTCTCGATTTGTGTTATTGTTCCGAATTTTGTCCTTTAAGAACTTCAAGGACTCCTTCAAATTCGGGTCGTAGATTTTTTGGATGTGAAGTTCCAAAGGTTTGTATCATTTTTACAGATTTTTTTTTGTTGATTTTTTTGATTATTCTATTGTTTTTTCATTTTAGGAAAATGATGGATGTGGGTACTTTAGATGGATTGATCCAAAACCTTCAATTTCTGTGCATCAATATCCTGAGGTATCGAGCTTAATGATTAGGTGCAAAGATGGTAAAAATTCGTGTGATCGATTGAAACAAAAGCTCAAAGACGTTAAACAAGAGAGGGACACTTTGTGTGAGAAATTGAAAGATACTGAAGAGAAGTTGAATGCATTGAGGCAAAAACTCAGAAAAGTTAAACTTGAAAGGGAATAGGCTAAGCTCAAATTGAATGGACTTGTTCTACTTCTTCTCATTGTTCTTACTGTAAAGTGGTTCTTTAATATGGTGTAAGGTGTAGTAGTTAAGTTTTCCTATTGAATAGGCAATTGGATATTGTAATGGTTAGTTTGTAGTAGTTGTTTTGATAGTTTATAGTAGTAGTAGTTTATAGTAGTAGTTTGTGGTAGTAGTAGTTTGTATTAGTTTGTGGTAGTAGTTGTTTGTAGTAGTTGTTTGTTCAGTTTGTATTTGGCTTAGTTTGTAGTAGTTGTTTGGTTAGTTTGAAGTAGTTGTTTGAATGAATTGACATATTTTGTATGACAATCTCATTGTCAATTGACTACTTTGTGTCTAGTTGTGCAACTACTAAAGGTATAACCATATAGCCTATTTGTAACTACTGAAGGTATTGATAAAAATGAACTATATTACAAGTGCAAGTAGCTGGATATCATATTAACACAACTCAAGATTGAGCTAAAAACTGCATACATGATGTAAAGAAGGTATTCAAAAAAAGGCTCAACATTGAGCAGAATAGTTCTACTGCAGCATACACCAAAATCATTAACTGCTGCCTAAGAAAAAGTTGTTAAAAAACTAGTAACACAATTTGTTCAGAGTCATTAACCCTCATTACAGTACAAATCATTTCTAAATGAACTACTTCCTTGAAGATCCAACTGATGAAGAAGACTTGGCTGCATCCATTTTTTTTCTCTTATTTGCTTTCATTTATTGCAATTGTGTGCTGGTGACTAGATCTTTTCCATTCCACTTCAGGCCACTAGGTTTAAAACCAATATCTATATTGGTTGGTGAAGCACTCCTTAAATTTATACCTCCATAAAGAACCCTCTCACTTGATGTACCAGGCTGCAAAATTGTAAGACAGTAAATATTGAAAACTTGAATGAAAACATTATTATAGGTATATAATGAGACAGAAAGAAATACATTGTACACTTGGGTTCCAGTTACTGGATCAGAGTAAACACTAAAACCAGTTGCAGGCCTTTTCTATCCAGTAGTAGCAACAAATGAGGTAGCATTGTATGACCTCTTGTTGGTTGGCAAAGGTGGTAGTTGATTGGAAGAAACATTTGTTCCACTTTCAATTGGGGTCCCTCTTGCATTGGCTATTTTTATTACCAATCCTCTACCACTCCCTCCTTGACCTATATCAATTCCTCCTTCACTTCTCCTATCATCACCACATTGACCACTGCCAGAACTACCATCCCTACCAGAATAACCTTTACCTCTATCAGCAGCACCTTGACCTCTACCAGCAATATTTGACACCTTTATTTGAGGTGCTCTTGGCACAACAGCTGTGTCAGCACAAATAGATCCTGATTGACTGAATTATGTAGTTGCATAGGTATGAAAGGAGGAGCTTGACTGTGAATAAATGCAACACAATATTTTCAATAGTTTTCTTTAATAATATTAAGTAGGAGAAAAATATTAAGGCAACAGAACATATATAACTTACTCTTGTTGCCTGACTTTGAGTGTAGGTATGTCTTGCCATTGCACTGGTGTTACCACAAATAGAACTTGAGTGTGGGGTTGGTGGATTCCATGAAGCTGCAGGCTGAGTACTAGGTTGACTACTATTACTGCTCCCCATCCCATTCTAACATACAAATAGAAATATGAAAAGTTAAAAAATATGTTAAATTTACAAACTATTATGAAATTCATTTAAGTCTTACCATTTTTGCACGCACAATCTTGTTATGGCCAACTTGCTTGCACCTTGAACAGGTGATCTTGACACCTTTTTTTGATAGTTTGCCCCATTTTTTTGGCTCATCCTTCTTCCTCCTTTTGTTCTTGCCAGGTCTGCCTGGCATCTTTCTTGGTTTTGGAGGTTCAATTGATAGGTTTCTGGTTTCCGGCCATATTCTCATATTGGTAATTGGTTGAATGAAATGGCTATAAAACTTAAGAAAGGTTTCTTTCCTATACCAGTGCTCTACATACTGATCAGGATCTTCATTCAAGTAATAATAAGCACAAATGGCATGAGGACAAGGAATACCTCTTAACATCTATAACCTACAATCAGAATACTTCTTGTCTAAGTGAACAACAAATGTGTAACCCCCATCCTCAATTTCAAAACCATTAACT
The DNA here is from genome assembly GCF_002878395.1 of Capsicum annuum. Lineage (NCBI taxonomy): Eukaryota > Viridiplantae > Streptophyta > Magnoliopsida > Solanales > Solanaceae > Capsicum > Capsicum annuum. The sequence continues at coordinate 22,654,011 of NC_061113.1, read as the reverse complement.
CCATTCCATAGTACTCTACACCTATTTGAATATTCCTTGTTAGCTTCTTAAATAGTTCTTTTCATTGGTGCAATGTCTGAAATCCATGTTTCGACAAATTTGATCATATCTACATGTCTATTCATCAGTTGATGCCTGATATCCTCTAACATTGTGATTATGAAATTATGTTTAGCAGCTAAGATCCAAGAATTGAAAGTCTCACACATATTATTTTTTACAATATCACATTTGGAATGTGTTTTGAAATATGCCCTACACCAAGAAGTAGGAGGATTAACCAGCAGGTCCTCAGTTATTTCTTTCTTACCTAGCCTTGACATTGCTTTTATCTCTTCTCTAAACTTTACTTCAAAGCTTGCTTTTGCACATCTCCAAAACTGCTTCCTTCTCTTTTCTCCTTTCCAGTGCACATGCCAATTGCTCTAAATATGTCTAGCACACATTCTTCTCTCAGCATTTGGTAGCAGATCCATCACAACAGGAACAAGACCCTATAATAAGTATTAAGTATTATACTATTATTGGAAAATAAAGTCAAGTAATGAGAAAAAATAATTAAGTGGTGGTACCTTTTGTTGGTCTGACATTATAGTCAAGCCTTCACTAGTTCCCAAATTTATATCTGCAATCAGATACCTTATGAACCAGTCCCAGCTATGTTTTGTTTCAGTATCCACAACTGCTCATGCAATAGGATACATTTGGTTGTTGTCATTTTTCCCCACAGCAACCAACAACTCACCCTTACAAGCTCCTTTGAGAAAGCATCCATCAAAACTAATAATTTTTCTACACCCATCTAACCATCCTTGCTTAAAGGCATGAAAGTACACATAGAAATAAACAAAGAGGTTCTTCCCTGGTTCAGTTTCTTTGTCAATTTTTATCCAACAAGAACATCCAGGATTTGTTGTCTTGATCATATCTGCATATTCATATAATTTGGCAAATTCCAGTTTCCAATCTCCCATATTTTCTTTTATAATAATCTGTTTAGACCTATAACAAATAGTTTTACCTACATAAAGACCCAGCACCTCTTTTACCAAATCCTGAATTTCCCAAATCCTAATGTATGGCTGAGAAATAATTCTCTCCTTGAACTTTCTGGCAACCAGCTTTGAATCATACATCTTGTTGTTGTTTAGAGGTATACACTTGTGAATAGGGTTATAGTTCTTAACAATAAAATCACCTGAATCCCTATCAGTAGAAGCAAACAATAACCAGTTGCAATTAGCTGCAATGCACTTCACCCTTATTCTCTGTTTTTCATGAGGTTTTAACTTCAAGTGCCTTCTATACTCTACAGCATAATCTGCAATAGCTTTTCTAAACTATTTTGCACCTGCAAAAATCATTCCAAGCTCAAACACAGAAAACTCACAATTTTCATCTTACCTAGTTTTCTTGTTTCTCCTTCTGCTAAGTAGATCTACTCCTCTAACATCATCTACATCTATATCTTCACTATCTTTACTCCAACAATCAGAACTATCAATATATTCCTCATCTCCACCCAACTTTCCAGAATATTTGGTATCCTTATTTTTACTAATATCCCCACTAAAGCCTCTATCTACAGAACCAGCAACTCCCACAGGTACTTCTTTAGTTTCAACAGCCTTTTTTCTAGCTTTTTTGTTTCTTTCTTTGTTGTTGGCTTTTTTTTTCCTTTTTTATTGTCTAAAAGCCCTCAACTTCTCATCAATACCTGAGCCATCTTATGAAGGAATATATCAAAGATCTGAATCACTACTCAAGTAATCTGATAACTCACTTGTTAGCCTATTAACATCTTCTACTTGAATGTCTTCTACATTAGCCTCATCACCTCCTTCTACACCAAGATCTTCTAGGTTAACATCTTCTACATGGATATCTTCTACATCAGTCTCATCACCTCCTTGTACACCAACATCTTCTATATCAGCCTCTCTCTCTTTACCTAAGTTAACATTTTCTATTTCAACAACTTTTAGGTTAAAATCTTCTATATCAGCCTCCCCCTCTTTCTCCACTCCAACAAATTTCCTCTCTATGTTTGCACTATCACCAACACCGGTTGTAACGCCCTAAAATCGGGTCTCGAGACGTCACACGATACTTAGGATCACAAGTGACCCCAAGCTAACCCTTCTACTAGCATAACTCATAAACAACTGAACAAAAAGTATAAATCTATACAAATCTGTGGAAAATAACTCTTTTCTGAATATGATAGATACAAAACTAAATTTACAAGATTACAATTCTGCCTTTACAACCAAAACTGAAATAAAATACATCAACTTCTACTGACTGTCTATGAAGCCTCTACTAGTACTGACTGTAGGTAGTCGGGTCATGACTCCCGAGTAACCCAACTCAATACGACTGAATAAAGAAAATACAACACTTCTCGAACTGTATAACTAACTCAAGTCCTTGAATCAAAAGGACTCATCACCTGCTGACTGGATGCCGCGAACTGACTGGATCTGAAGATGTATACTATACCTTGTACCTATATTCCGAGAAAATGTAGCCCACATACGAATATGTGGGTCAGTACCATGGAAACGTACCGAGCATATGGGGGTGCAATGCATCTATAAAATAATATCTTAATATCATCACAGTTTATAAAATTATGCATGCTGATATAAATGACTCACTTAACTCGAATTAAAATCATCATAATCATAAGAGAGTAAAATATATCAGGTGAAATATGTGAGTCATCATAATAAATCTCAATTCACTTCCATCTCGATTCCAAATCATCAAAGCAATCAAATCTCATAACAATTCTCTTTGGAATATATGTTCATTAAATCTTTCATAAACAATGACTTTCTCAAACTCTGTCTTTCAAAAAAAATATGTTTTCATCTCAGATAGAAGAATAAGACTTTTCATATTAGATAGGAGAATACACA
>NC_061113.1:22538686-22648087 GCF_002878395.1 Capsicum annuum | reverse complement strand
GGATCAACATCACACTGAGCCAAGAAATTGGGTGGGCATCACATCAACAACAATAAACCCTGTGTATTCCCACATAGTGGTGGATCTAGGGGATAAGATGTATGCAGTCCATACCACTACCTTTGGAGAAGTAGAAAAACTGTATCCGAAGAATAATAATAAAAATACAAAACTGATGTAACAGAAGAAAAGTTAATGAGAAGAAACATAGGCAAATAATAATTGATCTTTCGATTAAAAATTTAATGTGGAATAAGACCCTAACTTTTGCCTTTTGTGTTGTATATTGATGCTTCTTCTATTTACATGTTCAATTATTGTCTATGCCTCTAAGCGTAGAAGGGGAGTGTTGGAGTAACTAATAAAGTTGTTGTCATCGTAGACATATAATTTTGTCCCTTTAAAAGATTAATTTTCATATTTTTTACCTTATCCTATTGTGTACCCTCAACCAAGTAATTATCCCTCCATAAAATGACAACAATAACAACCCTTAACAAATTTTATCTTATTTTAATCCTATCCTAACAACCTCTTCAATTAAATTAAGACACCTCACTATCCCACCCATGTGACCCCACAACATTTCTTTCCCACAAAGAAAAGGAGATCAATTTTGGGGGAGGTCCCACGTGCTTTTTATTTTTTCAATTGATAAAACAAACAATATTCAAGAGGGGCCCACAAAAATAATTCCCACAGGTTCCATCTCCATAGGGATACACAGAAAAGGCATCACCAAGGGACATACCCTTCAAAAATCTTCTCATGGACAGTAACGAATAGTCGGGGGGTCTCCATTCTCAGGTCTTCTACACACTACAAACATAGTGAAATACAAAAACTCCTCTATTTTTCTTTCTTAATGATTTACCCCTAAAATTACATACACAATACACAGCAACCACAGTATACGCACAGAGCACACACACAAAAGAGTACACACAAACAGAGAGAGCAATGGACAGAGATTAACAAAGAGAGAGAGATAGTAACGAAGCAAGAGAGAGAGCGCGGTGAAAATAGAGGGAGGGAGAAGGAGTTGAGGGAACGGGAGTTCAGGAGTTCATTATTGTTCTGGCAACGGACTCGCCAGAAATGCGTCAAACGTCACGAAACCCGTTCAAAACCATCGCAAAAGGGGATATGGGTTAGATTTAAACCCCGAATCCACCAACACAGCCAAGATCCATCGTTGATTCACATCTGCCGATCGATTTTCTAAGGTGTTTGGCCGAAAAATTGTGAAGTCGTGCGTCTATTGCTCTGTTGCAGTCAAAATACTGTTAAACAGGTAAAATTCCAAATTTTCTGTTTGGGGTGCTTATCTGGTTCTTCATGGGTCTTTAATTCGGGTCAGAATTGGCGATATCGAGTTGGATATTTGTCATTGTTGAAGTTCAAAGTCGAGGTTATCGGGAGCGAATTTCTTTATTTATTAAAGTAATATTCCCCGAAAGTTCTAAATCAGGTCCATTTTTAGCCTCTACTATATTTTATTTATTTATTTACGATACCCGATGTTATGGATGGAATGCTTTGGTTGATGATATGATCTTGATTGTGTGGTTGAGCAAGTCTAATTGTTTTGGGTGATTCTATGTTGAAGTTGGTTAATTAATCGAAAATGATTTGTTGTTTGAGCATGTTTGAATCTTTGTTATGGGTTGGTTGATGTTGGATTTGGGTGTGAGAAATTGAATTGATAGTCGAAGAATTAGTCAATTATTTTGGGGGCGGGAATCAAAAATTGGTAAAAGTGGATATTAGGATATTTTGATTCATTGTTGATGTTGAACGTGATATATCATCGTGCGGGTAGGCAAGCAGTAGGTTGGGTAGGCAAAGTTTAGGATTTGTGATTGTTGAATGATAAAATGTGTGTGGAATGGTTTTGATTTATGCATTGGATCTATTGTATTTATATGGCTGGGGAATGCCCCGAGGAATTTGTATTGATTCATCTGGGGAATGCCCCGAAGTATCATGTACTTAAAGATGACGCACGATCAAGACCCGAAATATCGGGTGGAGAAAGCAATGGAGTGTAGTTTAGAATTAGCATAGAATATAGTAAGTTTATATTTTCACATTTTTCAATTTTGGGATTGTAATAATCGGACTGGACACTATAATTTTGGATTTGGTTTGTTTGTTTGTTTGTTTGATTGTTTTGTGTGATTTTGTGTGGTTTATATATTCATAATGCCAAAATAGCCGATACACTCCACCAAGCGACCATGATCAAACCACGGGATCGAGGGGTGCCTAACACCTTCCTCTCAGTCAACAGAATTTCTTAGCTGGAATCTCTGTTCGCGAATCAGTTTAGAAGAGTCAAAAATGATTTTTGAAAAAACGATTTTCCAAGGTTACTTGGCACACCCCATTATGCCAAGTGGCGACTCTGATTTTTGAATATAAAAGTCCTTTTCGAAACCAATTTTTATTTTGTCACTTTAATAACGAAACCCTTTCGAACTTAAAATCAATCTTTTCGGAGTTAAAAAAAGGGATGTGACAGTCATGTGATCAGGAGATTACGTGTTCAAGTCATGAAAATAGCGTCGGACAGAGATGAAAGATAAAATGTCATACAATAGACCATTGTAGTACAGTCTTTTCCCAAACTTCAAATATAGCTAAAGCTTTAATGCACCACGCTGTTATTTTTTATGCCTCAAAGATTATATTTTTGCTACGTAAAATTAACTTTGGTAATAGTTCAGGGATTGAAATGCATCTTGGACTATGCAAAACCTAAATGAAGATATTAGGAAGTTCTCAGCATTTTGATTGAAAAAGAATATAATTAACTTGGGTGAAAGAGAAACACAATATTCACTACGTTAAAAAATAGAATAGTTAACTAGAATAATGCTAGAAATTAATCAATAATGCACAATAGATCTTTATGGTCTAATCATCTACCATATGTGGATTCAACCGAGTACGAAGGTGCCAGTACATCTCATATTCACTTTTCTGGATTCAACCGAGTACGAAGGTGCCAGTACATCTCATATTCACTTTTCTGAGTAAAAAGAAAAAAGGCTTTTCTAAATAAGAATATTTTAAACATTTAACCAAAAAAGTACTAAGTTTTCTTCTTAAAGAAAGTGCAAATCCAATATTCTTAGTGGCTATAAAAGATAGAAAAAATATTTGTAGGATCAATTTTTGAGGAATTTTAGGGGAGAAAATTGAGACATGATACAAGACAAATTGACTTCACTCTTCTGGGATTTATGCTTCAAGGACTAAACCTAAGGATTCACGACTTGATCATTCTAGAGAAGAAATTACATGATTGGAGAATATCTTGGAGTGCGGGAAAAGTTACATTTGATGATATGCTCAGAGGGAATATTGAGCAACACCGCATTTGGATGATAGCTTGGGGTTCGAGAAAGAATAGGCGCCAATTTGCATTGTGTTTGGCTCGTGGGTCACTTTTGGGCCTAAGTTGCATTTAGGGTCACATTTCGGCCCAAGTTGTAATAAAGGTGTCACGACCCGAACCGATACCCTGTCCGCGACGGACATCCCGAACCATGAAGGTCTAAGAGCCCCTCTAACTGACAATCATATGGATAATTCATAAACTTTAAAATGCAAAAAACAAAATGGAAATATGGTCATCTGATTATATCAACTAAACAATATGGGCACAAGTTCATTAAGGCCCTAAATTGTCTAATAAGACTCTGCAAAATCTCAACTGAAAAACTGAAAATAACTTCTGTCTGAAAACAGGATAAGGCCCTCGGTCGGACCATGAACTAATACTGAACAAAACATCATATGCAACAAGGACTTTCAAAATAAGGGAGGTTCACCAACTCCAACTATCTGACAACGATCTACTACTTAGCGGGACTCCGGGACTGAGTCTAAAATCCTGAAATATAGGGGGGTCAATACAAATATACTGGTTTGTGACCCCCCCTCCCCTCCCCCAAAATTAGCATGTGTTTAAATAATTTAGGTGAGAGCATTTCACAATAATAGTAAACATAATATAAGTAAAAATACATGGGCATAGTTTAGTGACTTGGAAATCGTTCTTGACAACCTTGACTCACTCTTCTATTTTTCTTCTGAGCTAGTCGGTACACCCTACAATTTGTAATTCCATGGGCTATTTGAAATCCGCTATTGACTTGATGTCCAAGCCCCCAATCCAAGTTTGCCGCAAGAATTGAAGTTTTCATAAGTTGGTAAACCTCCTTATAGGTATACCGTGACATCACCTTTACATGATGTCCTAGTTATCCCCTTTTAATATAATGGCCGTATCGGCAAACCACGATTTTCAGCAATGAGCCCTTACACTCAAATGCCATCTTCGGGTAATAAACTGGATCTCTTAAGCCTAATTTGTAGTTCTTTAAAACCATGCTTCATACTTTCAAAACATTCAACACTTATTCTATTAAGGGCACGTTATCACTGGGTATCGTCATACCTCGACTTACAAGTCATTCATATTCGTCAAAACATATTTGTAGCCCTTTTAACTTATCATTATGTCAATGACCACCCAAGGTGTTTAAACTTCAAGTGAGAAGGAGTCATTCTAAAGAATTTCGTTTGAGTTTACATCAGATCACTCTCCGCTCAATAATACAATCCTAAGGTGGCCATGTCATGTTTGAATTATTCAAAACCCATGAAAGTTATTAATTTGACACAATGAATGATTACCTTATAAAAACACCCTATTAACACATCATAAACAGTATCAAATCCATGATTATTAGAAAAGAATTCACTCTCTTATTTCCTTTAAGAAAATTTGGGCATTTAAACAATCCACAACACTCTAACTCAAAGATATCATAATGGGAGATGGGTTTTTGTTATTTATGCTATCAATCAAGCTTTACAATATAAAAGAAAACATATATACATAATTATAGTTCAATTCCATGAAAATTAGTTCAAGACAACACATATCTTCATCAAAACAATTCTATGACATATACTTTTTGAAATAATATTAGGGACTCTTCTTTGTTAACCCAAGGAGAGATTTTCAAACTTGCTATGGTAATAAAATCTATGCCCATGGAGTTTAAGGTAGTCCCACATACCTTAATGATGCAAAAATCGTAAAGAAATTGACCTCTTAAGCTTGAATATCCAAACCCTAGGTTGTTTTTCTTCTCTTGTGTTTTAGAAAGATGAACTAGGAATTTAATAGTGTTAAAACATATTTAGGAACTTTAATCTTATTTTAAGATGTTTAGGGATGGTTATGGGACGTAAAAAGACTTGGTTGTCCTTTAAATAATTCAAAGATGGAGTGCCTACGCCGCAAAATATAGGGTAGGCGGCGTCCAGCCTATGGCCTAACCATCAGTTGGGCGGCAACTTGATCATTGCCTAACATAGGGTAGGCAGCGCCTAGACCATCTCCTTACATAAGGTAGGCGACACCTAGCCCATTGCCTAACCTTTTCAGTGACGGTAGGCGATGGCAAGGCGACGCCTACCCATTGCATAGGCTCTACTTTGTGACGCCTACTTAGTTTTGAGGTCCTAAAATACCCCAACACCTCCCACAACGTCAACACATATTCTACCATCACTACGGGGGTCCTAAAGGTCATTTTTTATGCACTAAGAGAGTGTTACAACAACGGAGTGTTGTAAAAGGCCTTTGGCCTTTAAATAGCTAGGACCTTTTTAATTTTTAGGGAGTTGATGAATGATATTTTGAGATAAACTTGTGAGTGATTTTTATTAAAGCGTGTTGGGAGCTTTATGGATTGTTGAGAAACATGGGTTGCTCGGGATTCTATTCTCGTGAGGTCCTCGTAAGAGGTTGGTGATCTTGGTAATTGATATGATGGTTTAGAGTTTAATTTACCCTTTGGTTGTCCTCTCTTTATCAATTCGTGTCAATCTATCTATCATTTTCTTTATTGTCTCATTTTCCATAGTTCTTAAGTCAAGCCCAATGAGGTTCAGCCTATCCTAAGTCTGGCCCAATGTGACACTCTTTGGGTAGCTATGATGAGATTAAAATGAAATGTGGATAGAGGGAGTGGGACCATGACATGTATTGAAGATAAGAGGGCAAGCCATCAAAATTGTGCCCCAAAACCTCAAGAACATTTTCCCTCACCCCAGTCCACTATACCCCAAGCTCCACCCATTATTGTCCCACTGCTTCAAATTCAATGTGACAACGGCAATTCCAACATTGAGCCTTTGTTACTCTCTAACCTTGATATTAGCACTTTTCCTAGTATCACTCCTTCATTTGTGCAGGGCCATGACAAAATAATATCAAAGGAAAATGCAAGGAGAATGACTTATGAGTATGAGATTAAAATCCTAACGGAGTTCTTTCCAAAAGATTCCAAGCTTGGGAGGTATGATGACAAGTTGATAAAAGAGTTGGATTCGAAGACGAATCCCCTTCAAGAAAGGGAGGATGATACAAGACAAATTGGCTTCATTCTTTTGGGATCTATGCTTCACAGACTAAACCTAAGGATCCACGACTTGATCATTATATTGTATGGAAGCAAGTACGTGATTATAGAATAGCTTGGAGTGTGGGGAAAGTTTCATTTGATGATATGATCCGAGGGAATATTGAGCAACACTGCATTTGGATAATAGCTTGGGCTTCGAGAAAGAATAGGCACTGATTTGCATTGTGTTTGGCTCTTGGGTCACTTTTGGGCCCAAGTTCTAATAAAGGCCTTTGACCTATAAATAACTAGGACGTTTTTCATTTTTAGGGATTTGATGAATGATATTTTAAGATACACCTGCGAGTGTTTTTTATTGAAGCTTGTTGGAAGCTTTATGGATTGTTGAGAAACGTGGGTTGCTCGGGATTCCATTCCCGTGAGGTCCTCGTAAGAGGTTGGTACTCTTGGTAATCGATAGGAAGGTCTTAGGGTTTAATATACCTTTTGGTGTCCTCTCTCTCTTTATCAATTTGTGTCAATCTATCTATCCTTTACTTTATTGTCTCGTTTTCCTTTGTTTTCGTGTCGTTTTCATTTTTGTATTGTCATCTCGTATCAAGACAATACCTTCTTCTCCTCTCAAATAGCATAGTCAGGAGCGGAGCCAATGTTGTTGTTATGGATTCACCAGAATTCAATAGATTAGATTCAAATTTTATGTCTGTATTGCGATAAATAATCTATTCGAAATCTAATAAATAATATTAATTATGATTCAGAATCTATAGAATAAAACTATTGACTCTGTCTCTAACTATCCTGATGTTTGTCGAATCGAATCTTTGATGCATGGTTCATGCATTTACACAAAAATTAAGATCATGAACGTTAAGATCAAATGGCATACGTATCTTCGTCATGTTAATCAAGCAATGGATAATTGCTCTACTTTTTCTCTAATTAAGTAATTATAATACGCTATTAATTTTAATTAATAATTGAAGAGTTGTGGAGGAGTGACAAGAACCGAACCTTATATAACTCAAAGTCTACTCCTAAACTTACTTTAATTCAAAGTGATTATTTCAAGTCTAATTTATTTTTTCATTATATGCATTATATGCCAAATTAGTCCATCAAGTTTGTGGCAAATCTTATGTTTATATTGACCCTCGTTTAAAACATCACTAATTAGTTAGAAGAAACATATCTGTTAGGCATTTACAACTTACACATCAAAATAATAAAATATTCATGTTTTTTCTTGAATTTTTTGTTTGTTGATATATTAGTACTAATTCCTTTAAAAGATTTTCTGAAAACGGACGTATATATCTTCAAGTTTTAAACATAATGTTATGAAATATAAAGCAAAGAAGAAGAATAAGAGTAGAGAGAGTAATTTGTTGGGTTTGAAATCGAGAGGGCGTTATGCGGAAGCTTTTAGTTTGCAAACCATAAGACGATAAATCAGACGAAAAGAAAAACATACTAAAAACATTATGATTATACGGTTTGGCCAATTGGCCTACGTATAAAAACCTAATATAAAAGAAAATATAAAACTATTAGAGAGAAAATCTCCCCATAAACAAAATTCTTTAAACGACTACATTGTGGATGCTATTGTGTTATGGTATGAGAAGGGGGTCTTCTATTTATAGATGTCTAAAACATTTCCTCCAAGAAAGAGGTTAGCCAAATATGGAAAAGAATTATATTTTTCTTTCAGGAAAAGTAAAAGTATTTATGGTAACTTTTATTTTCCTTCTAAGAAAAAATAAAACTTAAATATAGTAAGAAAATCAGGGCAAAAACCCTAACATAATTCTTATTTCTCTTGAGGGATCTCTTGGGATCTTTGAGGTTGATTTACAATGAATAAAATCCCTCTATTTATAGGAAAAATTTACTCCGAATTTCTAACTAAAAGATAGATACTTCAAATCCTGATCGATACCAACTTGATCTTGATAGATCTTATTAGATCTTGATAGATCTTATCTATATACTTGATAGACATTCACTATAAAGTAAATACATTCAAAACACTCCTCCTTAAATGTCTAATTGATAGATAATGTGCCTCGTTAAAGCCTTACTAGAAAAAATTCAGTAAAAAAAATCTAGTGAAGGAAAAAGAGTACACATCTCTAATGATACGCATTTCGGCTGCCTCATTATAAACCTTACAAGGAAAATTCAGTGGGACAAAACCTTGAAAGGAAAAAGAGTACAACGCGTATTTGCTCCCCCGATGAGAACATCAATGAACTTTTGCATCTTGATCTTGTGCATCATCTTCGTTAAAGTTGCAGTTGAAGAGACTTGGTGAATAAATCAATCACATTATCACTTAAACGAATCTATTGCACGTTAATATCACCATTCTTTTGTATCATGTATATAGAAAATCTTTGATGAAGTGTGCTTCGTTCTAACTCATTCTATAAATCCTCCATTATGATGTGTTATGCATATTACATTATCTCTGTATAAAATTGTGGGTACATTGTCACATTTCAAACCATATTTTTCTCGACTGAGATGTATCATGGACCGCAATCATGCACATGCTCGGCTTTCTTCATGAGTAGCTATTATCTCAGCATGATTCGATGAAGTAGTTATGATAGACTGCTTTGTATATCTCCGAAATATGGTAGTATCCCCACGTATGAATACATAGCCTGTTTGATATCGAGATTTATGCGGGTTAATTAAATACTCAGCATCATAATAATCAATAAGATCGAGACTGTAATCTTTAGAATAATATAAGATCATGTGTTTGATCCCATTGCGATGTCTCCTAGTAGGAGCAAAACTATACCTTGCTAATAAATTAATTGAAAAGGCTATATCAGCCCTTTTAGTATTTACAAGATATATTTTGTCAAGTGACAATATTAAATATTTCATGTGTGACATCTTCAAGTGTGTGGAGTGAAAATCAAATAAGTTTTCACTTATCAAGATGCACCCTTTCACGTAACTTGATAAATGTTTTTATGCCAGTATACTTAAATAAATGTAGAATTCAGATCCTCGTAACCTTCTACAATATTGTGTCAATATTTTATCAAAGATATTATCGATAATATATCATTTTGCATCGGTTCTCAGTATGACATAACATTGAGATCTCATCACTTTATTATTTTCAGGTACCTGAACCTCTCATAAGGTTTCATGAAGTGTTATGTTGTAGGCTTTTCAAGAGCGCATTGCTTTCTTATTATGATTATTTGCTCCTTATCCTTTTCAAGGATTATTTCATTTGGAACCATTTGGTCTACCACGCTTCATGCATGCATAGACTTTGTCCTTTAGGGACACAACAATGGAGCACTTGCAACTTAAATATGAGATGCGTTCGACATTTAACTAAAATTAACTTTTGAATGAGGATCCGATGATAAGTCCTAATCTATTTCATAGCTACTTATAATCTCCCCATTATGTTAGGAAAACTAACATATATCCTCCATCTTCTTTGAGGAATCCATCTTTTTGCATCATGGTATATTCATTAATCGTATACTGCACGTCAAAACTATTAAATGAAATAGTTGATTCCTGACCTTATACCAATTGAGAGGGAAGAAATAATCATAATTTATTGATCTAATGCATACAAGTGCTATTGTATGCAACATATCATATTTTAGACCAACATATGAAGCTTTGTTCTCATTAGCAATGGTTTAACTACTTATTGAAGTCATTCAGTACCAAACCATCATCATCAAGATAGATTGTCTTGATTACACAATCTGAAAATCATGCTCTTAACTCAATTTTACTAAGCAAGCAACTTTGTGAATGTCAAACTGCAGATTGACAATGAATGTACATGTGATCTTATTGATGCATCTTTTCAACATATCACATGATAAGTGAACGGACCCTTATTCAACTTTTATACTTTTTGGATTTTAAGGGATCCAATCCCAAAATTAGTTGGTTCAACCAACTTATCATGAGAACAAGCGACATAAACAATTCTTGAAGAATCTTCTAGTTCTTCAGCATATGTCTAATACTCAATATGCACATTTTTGAAATGTAGCAATCGTTCATGTCAATTTATGAACTTTTATACTAGTAAACTTCAAGTTTACCATGACATGTACCTTTTTTTTTTTGTAAATTTCAGATTAACTATTACGTGAAAAAATTTCAGATTTACTACTTTAGAAGTAAATTTCAATTATTTTGCCTCTTTCGGAGGTAGATTGTGATACCATCACAATCAAGTGCGCGTTTGCGTTAATAAGCTTCTCATTCCTCAGGAGTGAAATATAATTGTGCCTTAAGCCTTTCAGATTCTGATAGCTTTTAGCCTCTTTCGTGATATTGCTACTTCAGGAGCAAATCGAGACATATATAGAGAATTTTTCTTTGACATATCTTATAATCATAATAAGCATGTGAAAATATTTTCACTTTTGATAATAATTATCATATTGTTCCACCATGTTTGTATTCGTATATTCAATCACTTGTCTTTTTTAGACCTATTATGCATTGCTACTACATTCACTTCAGAGAATGGAGCATAACATGTCTCATGACTTTTCATCAAAGTCATTATTTTGTCTTAGCCTTCATAATATCATCAAATATGGTGCAATGAGATTCAAACTCAATGTGTTATCAACATAAAGGCGTCTTAGTCATAAATCGATGAGACTTGAACCCAACATGTTATCATCACGGTACATTGAAACTTTTAACCCAATGTCTCATCTTTTTAGTGCGATGAAACTCAAATTCACCATCTTATGCTCAATCAATAATATAATGGCCAAATATATATTCAAAAGTCAATTATCCAATAATGTAAAATATACTAAGCTTCTAGCAAATTTGATCAAATTCCGAAAGGTTGTCTTCTGAGCATACAATTAAAAGACCACATAAATTATTAGAAGGTAATCAAAATTTACTTTATTTTGTCTAATGATTAAGAGTAATGTAGCAAATATACTAAAAAAAATCGACACTTACATCATAAGCCGTGATTAGCTTGCTGACAAAACTCTTTTAACTTTGTATAATCAGTTTAAAATTTTCATAGGTTGTTAAACATAGTTTTTAATTTGGGAGAAATAAGAATATCACTTGGAACATGTTACCTGAACATATGAACCTCAAGGAGCCGATGGAAAAATTGCACGACTTTTCCTTAGTCTAATTTGTTAAAGTTTGGTGCTGATAACATGTTATGAAATATAAAGCAAAGAATAAGAAGAAAAATAAGAGTAGTTTGTTAAAGCTTCGTGCTCATAACATGTTATGAAATATAAAGCAAAGAAGAATAAGAGTAGAGAGAATAATTCTTATTTCTCTTAAGGGATCTCTTGGGATCCTTGAGGATGATTTACAATGAATAAAATTCTCTATTTATAGGAAAAATTTACTCCCAGCTTCTGACTAAAAGATAGATAGTTCAAATTCTGATAGATATCAACTAGATCTTGATAGATCTTATCTATATACTTAGTAGACATTCATTATAATGTAAATACATTCATAATACATAATTAATAATTTATTTACTTAATATTTTAGTTGACAAGTTTTGAGCTTTCATGATTTTACAAGTGTTCTTTTTGACTGCTATTCATTGGGAGGCCCAAGTAGTCTAATTTTGAAGTGAATTTCACATTGGTGTAAAACTTTTTCTACAAAGGGTGTGTTTGGCATGAAGGAATTTCTAGAAAATATTTTCCTGGGAAATAAGTTAAGATCTTACTTATTTTCTTAGGTTTGATTGATGAGTGAAAAATATTTTTTGGAAAATATTTTCTAGTGTTTACTTAATGAATGAAAAAATATTTTTTAAAAAATACATTTTAGAGTTTAGCTAAAGAGTAAAAATATATTTAAGAAAAATAATTTTTGATCCCGAAAAATTCTTTTTAGGACATGTTCAATATGGAGGAGGAAAATATTTTCTAGGAAAATAAGTTGTTTCTTACTTATATTCTTGGTAAGTATATATTTTCTAAAAGTATTTATATATATATTTAACAAAAACAATGAGAAAGAATAGATTTTGAAGGATGTGATAAGAAAAAAGTTTTGAAACTTTTTTAAGAAGATAAATTTCAAAAAAATATTTTTTTTGAAGGGGGGCTGATAGGTGGGGTGGGGGTAGGGATGGGGGTTGTCAAAATAGGTGGTAGGCGTGGGGTAAGCAAATTTTTTTGAATTCTTTTAAGAAAAACAAATTTTAAAAAATTAAGGGGTGGGAGGAGGGGGGCGGGTAAAGGATGAAGGTAGGGCAGAGAAAAATTAAAAAAATTTAAAAACTAAATTTAATTTTTTTTTGTGGGGGTGGGGGTGGGGGGGGGGGGGGGGGGAGGAGGGGAGGTGTGGTGGTAGGAGTGGGGGGCGGATGGAGGGATTGAGAAAAAAGTTTGAATTTTTTTTTTTAAAAAATAATTTTCTTTAAAGGGGGGGGGGGGGGGGGGTTAGGGGTTTGAGTTTTGAGATAGGGGATGAGGTGAAAAAAATTTAAGATATTTTTTTTGGATGGCGATTGTAGGGGGTGGTAGGGGTTGGGGTAAGGGTAAGTAATTTTAAAAATTGTATGGAAATTAGTTAAAATATTTTCAGAGATGGTATTATTTCAATGCTACTTTTTTTATTCATGAACATATTCTACAACTTTGTGACCAGGTTTTTTCCAACTCTATTGTCAATTAATCAAATCCAGCTAGATTATAGACATTTTAATATGATGACTCAACTATTAGAACAAGTTAAAAAGAAGTATTTTCATTCGTCTAGTTTTACTTGATTTTTTTTATAAAAATATCTGTTTCAATTTAATTATTTTATTTATCAAATTAAGAGAATTTTATTATGTTCTTCAAATATTATTCCTATTATTTAACAACTATAAAAATGTATATATTCAAATTTATATTACTAAAATATACTCCCTCCGTCTCAAATTACCCTTCCCAAATTGAGATGACACATTGATTAAGAAAAATAATTAATAACATGACTAGTCTACCATAGTACCCCTATTAAATGATGTTTATATTTTAATTTGAAGAAAAAGTAATTAATGCAAACGTTAAACATGAAAAAAAAATTTCTCTTCTTGATTAATGAAAAAAGACAAGTAAAATGGGAAATCAAATTAGAAAATTTGGGACGGATAATTTGAAACGGAGGAAGTATGTGGTTACTGCCTTGTGTTGATCATCAAACCATTCAGTCTATTTATAAAATTGGTTGTATTATATAAATAGAGATAAAATATCAATATCAAACTTTATAGAAAGAAGAGAACTTTATGGAATTTAGTAATACTTTTTGTTTTAATACTTTGATGTGTGTCACGACTCGATTCGAGGCCTTGACCGTGATGGACATCCCGAACCACGAAGGCCCGAGAGGACCCTTAGCGTGTAATCATAAGCATAACTCATATGATATAAATGTGCGGAAGATAAACTGAAAATTCAAGAAAAAATTATAATACAAATCGTGTCAAAAAAATATGACAATAAATTACTCCACCTCCGTCTACGAAGCCTCTACTGGCCACTAACTGTCTAGGCCAGGACAAGGCCCCCAGCTGAACCATAAACTGACTGAGATTACATATAGACGAACTGCCTTTCGGTGTAAGAGAGGCTCACCAACTCTGAACTCCTGGAATAATCTACTGCTGTTGACTTGGACTGCGGGACTAGGCCTTAGATCCTACATTATAGGACAATACAACCGCCACGAAGGATGATCAATACCTGAAATGTATTGATATACAAAACTAATCAGAAATAATATGTACTATATACAAAATTGTTGAGAGCATTAAGAGAACAATTTAACATCATAGATATCAAAACACACTGGCATAATCAATGAGTTTTAAAACATTCTTGTAAGTCATGACTCAACTCTTTGTTTTATTTCTGAGCTAGATGGTACACCCTATAATTCTGTAATTTCATGGTCTATATGGAATCCCCCTTGACTCGGTGGCCAAGTCCCCAACCCAAGTTTGTCGCAAGGATAGGAGTCTTTGCTCTCTACTACGCCACAAGGTCGTCGCCAGTGTACAATCCCCTATTTTAGGGAAAAATAAAGCCCCTGTTGGAAAAATACAATTTTGGGCAATGAATTATCTAAACTCGTGCCTTATTCGGGTAACCGTCTAACTTTCTTTAAGCTCCATTTTAGACTCTTAAACTTCCTTCTTATAAACAGTTCCTTTTTTATTCTGTTTAGGGCACATCGTAACAGAGTATCGTCAGACCCAGGCTTGCAAGTCCTTCATTTCATACCACATCGTATCTACTGCCCTTCTTATTTAAAAGCATGTTAGTAACCACCCAAAAGATTTAAACATCACATGAAAGAGTTCTTATTTCAAAACACATGAAAACTTATGCAAACTACTCTTTTTCAATACTTTATCAAATGGTGGTCACCTCTTTTATCGATCACATGCAAATTCTTTATTAGGAAACATGAGCATTTGTAAATCAAGGGACAAATCCTCTCATTCGTTCATAAAACAATAGCAATTCATAAACATTAGTAAAATATTTAAACTCAAACTTTTAACCATCCATGTAAACAATCCACAAAATTATTAAGACAATAGATTATATAACAAGAGAGGAAATTCCATAATCATGATTTCCTATAACTTTTCATACTCATAGCATCCATACACATGAACATAATTTAAGTTTAGGAAAACCTCCGTGATTTAAATAAGATTCCATCATAAATTGGGGTTCCCAATGCACGCTCTCAAAATAATCCCAAATCTCATAATACATGTGTACATATATACTTTAGATCTTGTAAAAACTTTAAAATTTACGCCCATGAAATTTAGGATAGTTCCACATACCTTTTGATGGAGAAAAATTAAAGAAAATGGAGAGGGATTGGCCCCTTAGAGAGTAGAATCCTCAAAACCTAGATAGTTTAGTTTATCCCCTCTTTCTTAAGAGAAGATAATTTAGGAATTTGAGGAGAGAAATAACGTGTTTAAAATCTCAATTTTCATCCATATATGATTAAGAATGGTTATATGTAATACCCCGTACTTCTACCTAGCTTAAATTCATCCCAAAAATATCAAAGACTTTTTTTAAAGATGAATTCACTTTCATACATGTGGTTTCAAGATTTTCATGTGGAAAATTGAATAAACTTTCCAATGATATAAAATTCGTCTAAATTCGATAACCGGCTAAGAATTTTGACTATTTCAAGTCCCCGTTGTAAAACAATGCCATGTTAGTCAGTGGCACGCCGCGCCACAAGCTAAAATAAAATTTGTCAACTTCCAGTGAACCTCCGCGATTTTACCGCATCGCGGAAAACTTACAGGTCCCAGTTGTCCAATTTCAGTAGGGGTCCACGATTTATCCCGCGTCGCGCCATGGCCAGATTTCAGAATTTGTATGGCACTGCGATAGCTTCACGTCGCGCCGTCAGCCCAGTTCTCAATTTTCACTTTTCAGTGACATGGAGCGATAGCACCGCGTCGCTCCGAATACCAAAATCGGAATTTTAATCAATTTTGAGTTTTTAATGTCAAGGGCCTTTAAGTCTTTTTCCATGGCCCTAATCAACTTAAGCACGTATTTAGCCCTAAAATTACATGGTCATATCTTTACTCATCTAATTTTTCCCCAAATTGAGTTACTCTCTCTCAAGCCAAGAAACCCTAGCTCTCAAGAATCATGGTAAATCTCAAGAAATCCATCCAAGGACTCCAAGAACCTGCAAGGTTTCCTTTCTAAGGTATGCATAGTATTCATTCATGGACTCCTTTCATCCATGAAGCCTAAGAATCTCTTTTTAAAGTTCAAGTATGTGGATTTTTATGAATTCAATGTTGGGTTTACTTTTGTTCATGTTGATAATGACCAATTGAATTCTATTCCATGTTTGGTGATAAATTTTAAGTGGAATTAATTATTATAGGTGTAGATTCATGTGAACCCATGATTTAACCCTTGAATGGTAAAATTAGAACTGAATCATGATGTTTACTTGTTGTGTAATGTTGTCTACATATACTATGCTCACTATGTGTTTGATTAAATGCTTATGTGTAGGAAAAGTGTCATACTAGTATGATAATATGAAATCCCCTTCATATACAAGTTCATGCATGTCAAGTATTTGATGAAATGTCTTAGTCAATGGATTATGGATATATGTGTAGCCATTGTTGTACTTTAGCATTTATGCCATGAATTACTTTTATGATATCGAGTCCTGGCGGTATTTAATACCCAATAAATTAGCTGTGTGCCTAGAGCCAATGTCATGTTTCCACGATACTCTCAGTCAAGCCCTGATCCATAGAATTCAGTCAGTCATGTAACTCAGGAAAACTCAGTAAACTCAGTAATCCCAGTAATCTCCGAAAGCTCAGTAATTCAGTAATCTCAGTAGTATTATGTCAGCCAACGAAACTCAGTGAACTCAGTTCAGTTCAGTTAATCATGTTTAGTGTCCATTCAAATGGGAGCAGAATTTAGCACCGAGGAAACCAAGGATGAGGACACACAATGACAAATGAGGGTGTGATCCTTAGAAGCAATCGCTGCATTCCAGAACTATGTAGCCAACATAGGTTGAGACATCAACACTGATAGATGAGGGTTGATAAGGTGGATAAACACTGTCAGATGAGGGTCCCACCGTTCTCTTTTGGGGACACTGTCAGATGAGGGTCACTCACAGCTTGTCCTTACCAGTGACATGATATTGACACCCTTCTAATTGGGGTTACAGATTGGACCCCAACACAGCTATAATAGCTTATTAGAGGCATATTGGTTAGATGAATACTTCCTACAGTATCAATCTCAGTCTCAGTCACAGTAATAGAACTCAGATAGTTCTATAAAATTCAGGACTGTCAGATACAGTCAACTCAGAACAGTATGGAATTAAGCTAGTTCCATTAGAACCTAGACTGTCAGATACAGTTGCTCAGTATCAGTTATTTCATTTATACTAGATATCAGTATCTCATGTTATCAGTACTCAGACTCAGTAGTCATGTTATCACGAATTTAGTTATAGTCTTTTATTCATGCATGTATTCTCATGTTCATGTTATACAGTCGGTTAGTATTATTCATGCATCTAAACCTCATGCATTCAGCCTACCTCACTTGCATACAGTACATTCAATCATACTGACGTATTTGCGCTATGGTGTTTTATACCATAGGTTCAGAAGCACGAGCTCCAGAGCATCAGTAGTATTCCAGATTTCAGAAGTCAGATTTAGCACTGAGTCCTCATCCTTCGAGGACATAATCATTACTTTATTTCTACATTCCTTAGTTTATTTCAGTAGTTGGAGTTAGTTTGGGACATGTCCTATCAACTCCTAATTCAAACAGTTTAGAGACTTTCAGACTACAGTATTTTCAAATTAGATATTTTCAGACATTGTTTCAATTTTGGTATTTTCGAACCACATTATTCAGAGATAGTTTTATCAGATGTTTATCAGTTTTGAACCTTATGTCCTTTCAGCCTTTATTTTTGCATTTATACAGTATATTATGCAGTGTTCAGGTACAGATATCAGTCATGGGTTAGCTTGTGGTCCTTCGGGGTCATGAGCACCGTGTTTCTGGGTACCAAATTTGGGGTGTTACATTATAAGATGGTAAAAGACCTGATTGCCCTTAAACTAACTTAAGACATAGCACTTTTTGACGCCTCAAAAAGGTTATTCGTCGCACGGCCAAAGCAAACCATAAGGTTTGCGTTGCATGTCCATCGCAAAGCTGAGGTAGTGTGATTTGAAAATTGGTGTGTAGCATATGA
Source organism: Capsicum annuum (assembly GCF_002878395.1). Taxonomy (NCBI): domain Eukaryota; kingdom Viridiplantae; phylum Streptophyta; class Magnoliopsida; order Solanales; family Solanaceae; genus Capsicum; species Capsicum annuum. The sequence continues at coordinate 22,629,806 of NC_061113.1, read as the reverse complement.
CCATCACACACCTTGGACAGTGCCTCATTCAAACACTCATAACTTTTGACTTCGAATTCAAATTGACGAATGGTCGGTGGGGTTGGAAAGAAGACTCGAAGGAATTTAATTTGATATATAGTAGGCCACATGACTCTTTATATACTAGAAGAAATAGTCGCTGGAAGTTTACCCAAGAAAAATCGTCAACTAAAAGTCAATCGATAGGAAAATGCTCAACTTAACTTTTGAGCTTGGAGATTTTATGAGTTATATTCATTTCCAAGTATGTTTCCACACTAAGAAAATGTTATTGACACTTATATATAAGTATAAATAATTTGGTTTGGGTCTAAAAACGTAGGAAAGATAGTTCAACATTAGCCCAAAAGTGCAGGATGTTACAATGTGTCAATAAAAATGTACAAATGAATTGTTATTTATAGACCACCAAACTTACTCCCAAAGGTTGCCAAACTTGACATCAAGTTGAAAAATTGGCCAAATTTCTTAGGCATTCATCAAGTTGGAAACACCCGATTGGGACAAAACCTTGGTTAAGAAAAAAGAGTACAACGAGTATTTTACCCCCTAATGAAAACTTTAATTTAATGACTTAAATCTTTGTATTACAATCTTGTGCACCTTCTTCTTAAAATTGTAGTTGGTAAAGACTTGATGAATAAATAAGCAATATTGTCACTTGAACGAATCTGTTACACGTTCATATCATCATTCTTCTAGAGCTCATATATTTAAAAATATTTTGGCGAAATGTGAATAGTTCTATCTCTTTTTATGAATCTCACCTTTAATTGTGCTATGCATATTGCATTATCTTCATATAAAATCGTAGGCACTTTCTCATATTCCAGACCACATTTTTCTCAGATGAGATATATCATGGATCTCAACCACACACATTCTCGACTTGCTTTATGAATAACAATTATCTCAGCATGATTTAATGAAGTGACAACCGTTGTATACTTCATCGAAAGCCATGATGTAGTTGTATCTCCACATATAAGTAAATAGCCCATTTGAGATTGAATTTCATGTGGATCAAATAAATACCTTTGCAATGTATGTTTATTGATGGACAAATATTTCATTTGTCAAACACTCTGAGTGCACATTAGTAATACGCTTTCTTAGCTGCCTCATTAAAAATCATACCAAGAAAACCCTGTGGGATAAAATCCCGGCTAAGGAAAAAGGGGTGCAACGCCTACTATGTTCGTATCAATTAAAACATCACTTTACTCTTATAAATGATACTCCGTGATTCATAAGTGCACCAACTGCACTAAAATATAGTACTTACTAATCATTTTCATGAGACTAAAATTGATCTATTATCAAGTTAAGCGATCTTATAATCATTGGGGCATTTAGTAGGATCGCTTTTAAATCCTTCAAGGATTTTCATCTAACTTTTGTCATCTAGCTAGACATGACAATAATTTATTATACGTATTCAAATTTTTTAATATTGTCAGATTGAAATAAACCTCATGTCATACATCAGAGGAGAACCATTCTCCTATAATAACGCCAGGATATTTGTGAAATCTTTATGTCCCAAGGCACCGGTCATACTTTATATCTTACGAATTTTACTTTTCGCATAGTAAATTATTTGTACCCCACTATTATTATACCTCTATTATTTGGATTATGAGTTCAAATATTCACTTTTTAAGTGAAACAAACTACTCGAATTACATACTTTTATTTGGCCAATAATTTATCTGTCCATATTTTTTGACAGATTTATATTCAAGATCCTCGATATTATTTATAATACTGAGCGCTATATTATATCAAAGATATCATCGATGATTATTTGATATCGGTTCTAATAAGACATAACTTATGATCTCTTTATATTTGTTACTATTCAGGTACCTGATCCTTTGTCATGGTTTTATGAAGTGTTATGTCAATGCTCTTTCAAAGCACTTGCCTAAATATTATGACGATCTTAATCATTTGATCCTTTCCTTCTTCAAGGAGTTTTATCTTTGAAACTAATTGGTCTGTCATGCTTTAGGCATGCCATAGACCTTGCCCTTTTACGAACTTTTTAGTGGAGCATTTTTATAATACCCCGCATTTTCGGACAAGACATTGAACCACCGTTCCTACGTGTGTAAACTCTCATCAAAATATTTAGATATGAATATATGTTTCATGATCATTTACCTTGTGTATAAAGTATTTTCGATGCGAATCATGATCATAGGAAACACTTAGAGCAAAGTCGATTTGAGAGCATTTGTATCGGTTGAGTTTTAATATTCGATCCAACAAGGATCAACTTTAAATAAGTGTAACTCTTAGAATATAATGATTCAGGTGTCCTACTATATATCAAATGAAATTTCTTCAAGTCTTATTTCCAACACAACTATTTTCACCTTAATCTAATATTGAAGTGAAAAGTTATGCTCATTTTACTTCAGAGTGTCCGTATGTCAACGAGGTGATGACTTGAGGTAACAAGCCGTCAACCAAGTGACTAGCTATCAACCTCGTCGTCATCCTTAACCCGAATGGGATCAAATCCAGCTGTAAGGTGACAAATTGAGGTGATAAGCCATCAACAAGATGACGAGTTATCAGCCTCATCGTCAACCTAAGCTAGAAAAGGACAAAACTCATTTAGAGTTGACGACTAGGGTAACGGGATTCCACCAAGTTGACGGCTTGTCAACCTAGTCGCCAGTTAAGGAATTTTTGCATTTTTTAATTCAGTTTTTAGGGGTATTTTGACCTTTTCCTCACCTCAAACCCTACCCCACAATATTTAACCCCAAAGGGCGTTACTTTTCCTGTCTTTTCCATCAATTAAACAACACAAAATCCCTATTTGCATTCTCAAGAACAAGATTAGGGTTTCTTCTCAAGATTATCTCTCAAGTCTCAAGATTCAAATTCAAGACTATCAAGAACATCAAGATTATGATTCCTCACCCAAAATTTAAGCCTCCCTTTCTCAAGAACAATAATCCAAGCTTCTCCTCTTAAGAACTCACGAATTCAAGCTTTAATTTTAAGATTTTTTTCAAAAATTCATTCAATCAATCTATGTGGGATATTCATCAAGGGGTTTGTTTCACCCATTGATCCCAAAAGCCTTCTTTTTTATTAAAATATCGGTTCTCATTTATTATGGAGTTTTATACGTTCAAGATGGATTAAATCCATGTCTTTCCTTAGTAATTGAACTTAGTTTCTTGTACACGTATGATCCTATGAAAGGTTAGGTTAATTCATGTTTTGAACTATGATTTTCTATGTCATGTTCAAGTGAATTTCATGTTACAATAGTCAATTATAAATTTAGTCATGTAATCATGTTGTTTCCTCATGTTTAACACATTCCCATGTTCAAGAACAATAATCCAAGATTCTCCTCTCAAGAACTCATGAATTCAAGCTTCAATTTTAAGATTTTTTCAAGAATTCATTCAAGCAAGCTATGTAGGGTATTTATCAATGGGTTTCTTTCGCCCATTGAGCCCAAAAACCTTCTCTTTGAGTAAAGTATGGGTTTTTGCTTTATTATGGAGTTTTATACATTCAAGATGGGTTAAATCCATGTCTTTCCTTAGTAATTGATGAAAGGTTAGGTTAATTCATGTTTTGAACTATGATTTTCCATGTCATGTTCAAGTGAATTTCATGTTACAATATTCAATTATAAATTTAGTCATGTAATCATGTTGTTTCCTCATGTTTAACATATTCCCATGTTCAAGTTCATAATTCTCACTCATTTGGTGAAATGTTCATATTTTGGGTCTCTGAACCATGATTCCATACTGCAGTGTTAAGCTTTGATATAGTATTTTATGTGATCATTCAGTTCTGGCGGATTATGAACACCCGATACCTATGTGTTTTACAAAATTTTAGATTTTCAAGTGATAAGTCAGTTAAGCCATGAATCTTATCATTATACCTAGACATTTATGATCATGATGAGCACTATCAAAAATAATGTTTCAGTTGAAGTTAGATCAGTTCAGTATCAGTGTTTGTTCAGTTGAAAGTAGGATTTAGTACCGACCGAACCTAGGGATGGGGGCTCACCTGCTAGTTAAGGGTGTGACTTGTAGTAGCACTCCTTAAGTTCCAAAATTATGTATCCAGTGTAGGTTTGAGATGTCTTCCTACCAGTTGAGGGTCGACATATATCTCATAAGAGCACTTGCTAGTAGAAGGTAACTCTCCAGTCCTTCGGGACACCTTATTAGTGGATCCACACAGCCAGCGTTAGTACCTGTGGCAAGATACTGATATCCTTTCAACTAGGATTACAGATTGGACCCCGATTAGCTCAGATTGGGGCATATCGGTTACATGATACCTCCCATAATTTTAGTCCAGTTATTCAGACTAAGTATAGTTCAGTTTTACATGATCAGTATTCAGATATCAATTAATCAATATACAGTTATCAGATAAGCAGTATACAGATACCAGTTAATCAGTATTCAAATATCAGATAAATAGTATACAAATATCAGTTAATCAGTATTCAAATGTCAGTATTCATTGAGATATCAGTTAGTCAGTATTCATATATTCGCGACTCAATAAACTGACATTAGTTATTCCCTTTTACTCAGATTTCAATCGTTCAATCACACAGGCATCAGTCAATCAGATAATCAGATCTGCTTAGTACACATTATGTTTAGTTTTGTATGTTTATTCATTCATGCTCAGTATATTTGTATATACAGATCCTTAACCCTGTAATCATACATCATCCTCAGTACAATTTTTACAGCATATTCAACCTTACAAGAGATTTAAATACAATATTCATGTTTCAACTAATAACTTGTGTCCTTACTTTAAAGTATGTTTTAAGTATTTTTAAGACTTAGTGAATATCTCCACTTACTCAGTACTTTCCAATGTACTAATCCACATATATGTCTATGTGCTACATTATTTTATAATGTAGGTACTAGTTGTAGCCTACACATCATAATCAGATAGTTTGTAGCTTCCAGTCAGCAGGTGACTGTAACGCCTCACGTTTTCGGACTAAAATTCAAACTATTGTTCCTAAGTATACAGACCTAAACCCAATGATTATATGTCTATATATGTGTGATTGTCAATTATATAGTGTGAAAATGTCCTTTTATATCAGTCTAGGTCATAAAAATCTCCTAACTCAAAGACAAATTAAGAAAGTTTCTATTGGTTAAGTCTTAGTGAATATTTCAGCTTGGGTCAACTTTCAACGACCATTACTCTTTGTACATAATGAGTTACGTGGATTACTATATACCAAAAGAAATATCTTTGAATCTTTTTTTCAACGCATTTGGTTTGACCTTAATTCAATATCGGAATGGAAAGTTATACTCATTTTACTTCAGCATGTCCGTCCGTCAACAAAGTGGCGACCTGAATTGATAAGCTAATTTGACATAATAAACTCTAAATAAATGTTTTTTTAAAAAGATATCAAGTCAATAAGGTCATATACAAATGGAGCAGGTTGCATTGTCTTGATAATTGAGATATGCAGTTAATGCCAAATGACAAAAGATAAAATTGGTCAAAGCAAATGACAAAAGATAAAATTGGTCAAAGCAATTAAGATATGTAATTAAGAATTGGTCATTGCCCCAAAACCATTTATGCAAACTGCCAATTGGTACCCTTCATCCTCAAAGATATGTCTTCAAGTAATTTCTTCGTTTCAAAATAAGCCATATATTCAGTTTGAAGATATCATTAAGAAAAATACTCACTTTTAAAAAATAAAAATATTTTATTAATTTATCCTTAATCAAACACCTTTTAAAAAAAAGCTTTTAATTATATTTTTTTTGATATAGTATAAAATTTTATTTATTTAAATAAGGATAAAATTGAAAGACAAAAAATCATGTCCTCTTGAATTTGTGAAACACTACTTATTTTGAAATAAAATAAAAAGAAAAAAAATACCACGGAAAATTTTCAAGTTCTTTTAGAAACTTTTTAAATGAGACAATTGTGCTTTGTAAGTACCCCATTCATTTCATATTATATGAAAATGTTTGATTAACCATTAAACAATTAAAAATTAAAGTAAATTTTGATACATGAACCAAAAATACTATCAGGAAAGAAAAATCAAAATAAAAATGCACCCGAATTATGACGAAATTATATCAATTACTACACTTTTTTTTTGTGAGGTCCTAAAAGGCTAAAACCCATCTTGAACTATTTTTAACTTGATAAGTACTACCAAATGTTATATCAAACCTATTTAAGTGATTACCAAAAGAAACAAAAAACTATTTCAGTGGGTAAAATGCCGATACTAATGTGTGATAATTTACAGCCTTTCTACATATTAATTTTTGATGTATATATATTATATGCTATTTTTCAAAAGAATTCTTCATGTATTTAATTTTTTTTTTTTTATATATTTGACTGCGATTAATAAAGTTAATATTATTCACTATTTTTTTTTCTGTTTAAAAGAAGTAGGTCCGCTAAGATTGTTTTCTAAAAAAAAGTACGATATTCATTTTGGGATAATCTCAGGAGAAAAATATGTGATGCAAAATGAGACGGGGAGTCATGTTTATGTAAATTTTAGTTACGTATACATATTTTATTTCAAAAAGACATTATGCTATATTAATATTCGAGATCAAGACCAAACTTAGATGCCTTATTTGATGTCCAAATATGCAATTCATTTGGATTTAAAAACTATCATAAATAACTATTCCCTCCGTCTCAAATTTTCTAATTTGATTTTCTATTTTTCTTGTATTTTTTTTTTTAATCAAGAAGTGATACAAGAATAATGGTCGCCTTAGCTTTCGACGACATCATTCAAAGTCACTATGTGAAGAATTAAGCTTTGATCGCATGGAGGGCACGAGATCATACTTGGAGGGGACATTTTGAGCCTACCATTGATCAAACCCGAGTGTGAGAGATTTCTTGGAGGGGACGTGAGATTTTGGTTCCCTTTCTTAAGAGCATTTTGATCACTTAGCCTTAAGGGTATTTTGGACAATTCATATTATTTTCCAACACACCAAGGCCACCCTTGGTCATTAAGGGTAGTGTAGTCTTTTTTGCCTTCTTTTGTAATATACTATAAGTAGGACTTTTTAGGTCTTCTCTTATTAGTTTATGAAAGATGAAAGATTGAAACATTAAAAATCTTCTCTCTTGAGAGTAGAACACTTAGTCTTATTTAGGGCTTGGAAAAGCTAGTATTGATCTTTGCTTGGAAACGTTGGATCTTGAGGTGAGTTGATTCCCTTGGCAGTCACCGTAAGAGTATGGTTTGGATTATTACATTCATTAGGGGTTTTTGAGTTTAATACACTCTTTAGTTCTTAATCTTGTAATAATCTTGGTCTCGCTATCTATCCTTTACTTTTGTTGTTGTCATCTTGTGTAGTGGACTATTTTGGGTCCTTTATTGAATCCGAAACTTGTGTTATTATTATTCATCTTGTTCCTCACGTTTTGTAGCTATTTTTGGTGTTATATACACCATTGTATTTTGTATTCTTCTTGTTGATAGCGAATCCAAGAGTGGTCTCTATCTTGGCCCTCGGATCCTTAAGATTGTGGACTGATTTGGAGTGTGTTTTGTGCTTTCCGTTGTCATTCTTGTATCAAGAAGAGACAATTTTTTTTTTCATATTTTACCCTTTGCATTAATTATTTTTTCTTCAAATTAAAATGTAAATATTATTTAATAGGGGTAATATGATAAATTAAGCATATTATTAATTATTTTTTTTAATCAATGAGTCATCTCAATTTGAGACGGATGGAGTATAAATTTTGTATGTCCATTTTTCTAAAGCTCATTAAACTCTATTGACATAAATAAGAGAGTCCAAGCTGCAATTAAAGAGCTTCAACTTCACATCCATGGAATCACTTTTGGTTGGTTGAAAGTGATTGTATTTAAGTTATGTTTAAGTTTATTCTTTTCATTCCGTGTCTGAAATTTTCTTAGGGTTTTGACTAATTTAAATTTTCATCGAATAAAGTTCTTTTTTAAAAAAAAAAAAATACTCTCAAACATGATAAGTATAGCTTTTCATATTTAGAGTTCAAATTATTATTATGTAGAGGGACCACTTGCATGATTGAATAATGGAATTGAGAAGAAGGCCTATTTAATTTGATGAATTATAATAGTGAGACAATGGCAATTCTTTTATTTTAATGTCCTATCAGTTGGTCCACTTCAACATAATTGATAGGGCTAGCTTTGAAAACAGAAAAGATATGTTTCAACTCAAAGATTAGTGGCTCCAATATATCTTGTCCCAAATGATGTTGTCCTCTTGATAATACTTGCTAGTACAGTACTTTCATTACTATCTTCATACTATGTGCAAGTAATTACTCTATTCTTTTTAAAATAGTTATTTCTGATCAATATTTTAAATATATTTTTTAAAGTCATAAACTTTATTTTATATGAATACATTGGATATATTATTGTTGCCATATGAGAGAATCACAATTTATAGTATTTTTCGTATAATTTATAAAAATCTTAATTTTAATTTTAAAATATCAAATTAATCTAATCAGAATTTACTTTAAGAATTAGGAAAAAAGACACCACATGACCATTTTAAAAACAAACAGCCAAGTTTGATATTTTATCAAAAAATAGCCACTTACTATTTTATTTCCACATCATATTCATTTTTTAATTTAGGTCATTTTGGCAATGTAGTCCAGATATAGTTTATATACTATATTGACACAATCCATATATAATACTGATACAGTTTTCAACTTGGGTCATTCGATCCTTTTCTAAAAATATTGTAACATTTTTGCTATAAATTTTTTAACTGAAAAATATTTTGCTTTTTTTTATTATTTAGAAATAATAATTAAGTATAATTATAGAAAAATGGTATAATTGTTATATAGAATATGTATCTGTATAAGATATTTGTATAAAAGCTGTATAGTTCTATCAAATAAAATATATATAAAAAATATATATATATATATAGAAAGTGTATAAAAATTATATAATTATTGTATAAAATGTGTAAAAAAAATTGTACAATTATTGTATAAATTGTATATCTAAACTATATAATTTTCGTCTAGAATATTTATGTAGAAGATATGTATAGAAACTGTATAGAATATGTATAGAAACTGTATAGAACAGACCCAACAAATTAAAATGACTAGAAAATAAAATTTGAATTCCATAATCATTTTCGTTGAACTAATTTTGGCCGAGTGGCCATTTGTGTTCTTTTCCCTAAGAATTAATCAATTTGAAATTAAATGTGATAAATTAGTTTGAACTAAGCCTGTCAAACGGGTCGGTTTGATTCTGCCCGAACCGGCCCGATTTGACTCGGCCCGATCAACACATGGGCTGTAGGGTATTGGGTCCCGGGCCGGTTTGTTTTTTTGGTTGGGCTCAGTTAACTCGGTCCAGACCAAGCTTGGTCCGGACCCGCCGATTAACAACCCCGGTTTCCTTTTAAAAAAAAAAGGGCTTTGGACCGTTGGGCCCAAACTAGTCGTTGGCCCAACGGCTATATAGTCGTTTTTGGGTCCAAACGGCTAGTTTGGCCCTTTTTATTAAAAAAAAAATTACTTTTAAAATTATTTTTTAACCCCAAAAAAATTCTTATAAATACCCTACACTTTCAAACCATTTTCCATACAATTTTTCATTCTCTCAATTCTCATTCTCTCTCAAATCTCAATTTTCAATTCTCGAACATTCTATATATTTAGTTTCCTAAAGTGCTCACTTTAATTTTTTAATTTTGCGATTACAAAGTACGAGTGAAAGTTTATAAAGTCGCAACCTTCGGATACTTCCAAAATTTGGTATTGTCATTCCATCTCTTACGTTTAATTTTTATTTAGTGTATTAATTGTTGAATATTTAATTTTATTGTATTTGTGTATTTTGAATTTTTTTAGTTTAATTTATATTATGGATAAATTAAGAAACCTCGCTACTAAAGGTGTTAAAAAATTTTGTTCCGGAAGTGGTAGTGGTAGTAAAAAGCGAATTACTAGCGGTAGAGGTACTTCAAGTAGTAGATATACATGTGTGCCTTCGGCACCACTTAGTCAACCTTATGAGGAAGAAGTAGGCATACCTTTAGGTGTAGATGCCCACAATATGGATTATGTAGAAGCTTAGGAAAATTATGGTATAGAAGAAGAAAATAAAGTAGATGCGGTTAATTTAGACGAAGATGATGAATCGGTTAATCCCCCTCCCCGTCCTCCCGATGCCCCAAGAGCTCGTAAAACAACTAGTATTAGAGACTTTAAACTTAAATGTGAACAAAATGGACTTACACAGATATTGATGCCTGAAGAATGTGAAACTAGATGGAATGCTACGTATGATTTTTTAAAAACTTGTTATAAATATAGAGTTCCTATTTCACTTTCTTTTAACCAATATTGTGGTTCGTTTGCTGATTCTGTTGATTTCATGTTACATGATTCTAATTGGGTTGTAATTAATGATCTTGTTAAGTTTTTGGGAAAATTTTATATAGGTACGGTTGAATTTTTCGGTGCTTATTATCCTACTGTTTGTAATATTTTGGCATATATAGCCGATATTTCTGCTTTACTCAAAGAATATAAATTTAAAGAAGGTTACAAAGATGTTGTTGGTGTCAGGTTTGCTAAATTTAAAAAATATTTTTTTTCGATTCTCCCTATTCACTTGGTTGGTGCTATCTTAATCCGTGCATGAACTATAATACTATGTGTCACTTCAGTACTATTACTTATGCTAATTTAGAAATAAATACTAACAATGATTCTCAACAAGTACAACCTGATTTGTGGACGGCTATGGGTGATGCGAATAAATACATAGATAAATTATATAATCACTATGCTGATTTAGTTTATTTAGACGTACCTACAAATATCACTCCAATTGTCGCTCCTCATCCTCCCGAGGAGCCATCATCTTCTAAAATGCCAGCACATAGTGGTTTTTCTGATCACTTTTATGATTTAAATTGTTGGAATAGTGTCAAGGAGAGAGCTTACACATCAACTTATCGGGAAGGGCTTAAGTATTATCTTTGGTCACCGCTAGAGGATCGCAGACGATGGATCAACGCTTTGGATTAGTGGAGGAGTAGTGAAACACAATATCTTGTGCTTTCAAGATTAGCTAGAGATATCTTGAATGTTCCAATGTCAACTGTTGCATCGGAGAACACTTTTAGTCAAGGATGACAATAACTTGGAGATAACCGACATTCATTGGGAAGTAATGCAATGAATGTTCTCGTTTGCCTCAGAGATTATATTAGAGTCGAACGAAGAAATCAAAAAATGAAAGTAGAGCCGAACGATGAGCAGAGACTTGAAGAAATTATAACTTCACGGGAGAACTCAGCAGAGTCAAGTCCAATGCATGGTTTTTCCCCCGTTGACTTTAACTATCCTATGCAAATTCCCATTAATATTAACATGAATGAGTTGGAGAAAATGATGCAAATTTGTAGATTTTTCATTCATGTAACTTATAAATTTTGGATCATTTTGCAATAAATAAAATTCAACATTCATTCATATTTGATGTTTTTAGTGAAGTTTGGGATTGTTAGTGAAAGGTAAGATGGGTTCAAGTGTAGCGGACCAGTTTCGGCTTTCAAGGTAGGTTATGACTTAACTCTTCAGATTGGCATGGTATCAAATGATGGCACAAAATGCATGTTAAGGGTGGAACTAACCATGAAAAGTATTTATCTAGGTGTTGTGCCCGTGTGGGGGCCTATATATGATGTAACTATCAAAATTGAGATATTATGTGATATGTTTGACTGTGTGGGGTCCTATGTTATATTGATAGCCTTGAATACGTATGAATAATTGTATTGTATTATTTAATATGGTACCATTGGTGTATGAGACATGTGAAAATTCATGGATAAGACAAAAATAATAAGTGGATATTGACTCATATGGTTGTGGGAATGTATCATTGTGGTTGGATGTGGAAATATATCATGTGATTTATTGTGGATATACTCATTGTGATTGGTTGTGAGCATTACATCTTTATATCATACTCATTCATGAAATATTGGTACCACTGTGGCAACATCTGAGAAACACTGGCAACACCTTTTTAAAAAAAATATTGTAACACCTTATAAAACCCGTTTTGAGGGATATGCCGGAAAGTAGATATGCGATATGTGGATTGTATATAGGTTGACGAACCCCCCGTTGGTCCTACATCAAAAAGCTTTAGCTCCGTAGGTGTATACGAGGATTGTGTGATGATCCCGGAGGTTGTACGATGACCTCATGCATCATCATCATCATATACCCTGCACTTACTTTATTGTGTTTATGTTGTATTGTATTGCCTTATTGACTTGTCATCTATGTATTTATCTTATCTTCCTTTACTTGTATTTGATGATCTTGTATCTATATGTTCTCGCTTGTTCTATTTATATGTGACATAATGTATACTTGTATTCTATACCTTGGTGTATTGTTGTAATATATGTGAGATATGTTTGAACTGTTAGTGCAAGCGGTGTGGACTATCTTTGTGGGATATTTTCTGATTACAGGTGACGTGCCCTTAGTGTATATTTTGTATGCTTTATTTACTACTTTGTTTGGTCGGCCTATAATACCTACTGAGTATAAGTTGACCGTACTCATGCCTACTGCACCATTTTGGTGCAAGTCCTAGCTCGAGTGCGCCTCAGATTTCTTGACTCAGGCGATTGTTGGACCTTCCAAGGTAGCGGTTGGATATTCATGCGTTCGAAATTCACCTCTACCTTTCTAAAGTAGTTATGTATTTATTAGTATTTGGAGACAGATATTATTCCTATTGTGGTTATTTTTTCGATGTATTTGACTCTTGGATTGTATTAGTAGTTCCAACACTATTGACATCTGGTTTTGGGCATAATTGGTATTTTGGATAAGTTCTTTCCGCATTGTTATGATTACTTATATGGTTCGGCTTCGTTCTAGAAGCCTTACCGTGGGACATTTATGTCTTTTCTTCTTTTTGTATCAGTTTGGGTGATAGGATTACTTGTCAAAGTACGCCACAACAAGTGCCATCATGACCCTTATTTTTGGGTCATGATAAATTGGTATTAGAGCAGCCAGGTTTCATTGGTCTCAACGGTGTAAGAATGGGATGTCTTATAGAGTCTCGTAGATTGGTAAGTAGACATCCTATCTATCTTCAAGAGGCTATAAGTTGTCTTTAGGAAACTTCTCTCATTTTATTCCTTATCGTGTGAATTCTTTCATATCTTGTTTTTTGAGTTTTGTTTCACTCTTTCTGTGCGGATGGTGTGGATTATACTACATATCAGTTGAGAGATGCTGTGAGAAATTAGTGGATATTTGTAACACCCCGTATTCAAGTACATATATTGGCATATTCAAGTACGTGTATTGGTCTTATTTATATGAAATTAATTTTTTTATTTTATTTATATCGGAATTTGCCCGTCGATGGTTCCATGCGCAGGTTATTGAATAAGCTTTCCAACGATATAAAGATTTCCAAAAACAGATAGGGTTCGGATATAATCGAGCACGTTCGAAACTATAAAACGGTGGCCGGGATATTGGGAATAGTAAATGTGCAGGAAAATTTCCTGCACACAAACTACTGAGGCCAGCCAATTTTTTGGGTCAACTTTGAATGATCATAACTCCCTTAATATAATGAACTGGGAGATTTGAGACCTATGAAAAGAAAGATCTTTGAGTCTTCTTTCCAATGCAATTGGTTTCATCCAAATCCAACATCTGAATAAGGAGTTATACTCGTTTTACTTCAGCCTCTCAAAATAGATTTTTAGGGTCAACTTTATATTAAATGAAAGAATTTTGAATTATCTTTCCAACGATACCAATTTCACCCAAATCCGATATCGAAGCAAAGAGTTATGGTCGATCTACTTTAGCTTATCAAAACAGTCCACCAAAGGACAGATTTGACATTATTTAAATTTTAAAGGCACTTTGGTCATTCCCTATGATATTATGGACGGGAATATGTGTATATATACATGTATATGAGTTCAAAAACTCATTTTCATCATCAATCATTGAGAAAGAACAAACCCTAGCCAAATTTGACCTTTAAATTACTTTTGATTCAACCGTAGAAATTCCAAAGTAATCCGATAACTACGTTTGTCATCTCGAGAGCTTCGAACGGCACCTATTATTTGTGCAAACAGGATTGCATAATCAAGAGGTGAATTCTAAGGTTTGAATATTGTTTGCCTTTGTTCTCTTCCATATGTATATGTGTGATAGAGGATTATATATATTGGTTGTTATTGAAAAGTGATGGAAATAGGGTTATGGACTATTTTGCATGGTTTGGTTGTATTGAATTGTGGAAGGTGGATATGGTAATTGAGTTATGAAAGGTGGATATGGTGATATACTATTGAATTGATGATTATTTATGTCTATGGCTCAATTTGGTTTAATGGATTGGTTGGAAGGATAAATGAATCCAAACTTGATATTGGAGGATGTTGTATGAATATGCATGGCATGTGAATGTAATTGGAGTATAAGAGGGTTAAAGTGACACCCTTTATGGTGTAATTAAGGCTTACTACTTAACCACTAGTTTGGTGAATTCAAATAATTGAATTGTGACATTTGGTTGCTAATACTAGATGGTGGTCGTAGGGCTACCCAGGCAGCTGGTGGTCGTGGTCAGTGTTATGTTATACCAGCTAGACCTGAGGCAGAGGCTTCTGATGCTGGGATTACAGGTATTTTCCCCATTTGATTTAGACCTGCATCTATATTATTTGATCTCGGGTTAACTTTCTCCTATGTGTCTATATATTTTACTTCGGGTTTTGATTTTGTTAGTGAGCCTCTTGCCATATCTATTCGTGTATCCACCTCGATAGGTGATTCTTTAGTGGTGGATCAGGCTCATCGATCTTGTGTTGTGACTTTTGTCGGGCATAAGACTTTGATAGACTTTCTTGTGTTAGATAGGATCTATTTTGATGTTATTTTAGGTATGGATTGGTTGTCTCCTTATCATGTTGTCTTAGATTATTTTTCCAAGATCGTGACTTTAACTTTGCCGAGTGTGCCAATGATGGCTTGGAAGGGTCACTTCATTCAGGTCCTAAGAGGATTATATCTTATGTTCAGGCTCGTAAATTGGTTGAGAGGGGATGTTTATCTTACTTGGTCCATATTCGTGACACTAGTGTTGTTTTGCCCCCTTCTTTAGATTTTGTCTATATTGTCCGTGATTTTATGGGCGTGTTCCCTATAGACTTTCCTGGTATGCCTCCAGATTGAGATATTGATTTCGCCATTGATGTTGAGCTGGGCACCAAACCCATTTCTATCCCTCCTTACAGGATGGCCCCAGCAGAGTTGAAGAAACTGAAGGATCAGTTGCAGAAGTTATTGGATAAGGGATTTATCCGACTTAGTATTTTACATTGGGGTGCACCTGTCTTGTTTGTGAAGAAATATGATGGGTCTATGCAGATGTGTATTAATTATCGACAGTTGAATAAGGTGACAGTTAAGAATAAGTATCTTCTTTTTCAAGGATTGATTTGAGGTCTGGTTATCACCAGTTGAGGATTAGAGCTTCGGATATTTCAAAAACTGCTTTTCGGACTTGATATGGTCATTATGAGTTTTTGGTCATGTCCTTCGGGTTGACCAATGCCCTTGCCGCATTTATGGAGTTGATGAACTAATTTTTTTTATCGTATCTTGACTCCTTTGTTATTGTATTTATAGATGATATCTTGGTTTATTCCAAGAATGAGATTGAGCATAAGGAGCATTTGTGAATTGTGCTTCAAAGATTGAGGGATGAGAAGTTGTATGCTAAGTTCTCTAAGTGAGAGTTTTGGTTGGAGTTTGTTTCTTTATTGGGTCATGTGGTGACTAAGGAAGGTATTATGGTTTATCCAGCCAAGGTTGTTGCGGTTCGTGACTAGGCTAGACCTACTTCGCCTACTGATATTCAGAGTTTTGTTGGCTTGGCCGGGTATTATCGACGTTTTGTTAAGGGATTTTCATCCATTGCAGCTCCATTGACCAAGTTTACCCAGAAAAAGATTTCTTTTCAGTGGTTCGATGCTTGTGAGGTGAGCTTCTTAAAGCTCAAGGATTTATTGACTTCAGCTCCTATATTATCTTTGCCTAAGGAGGGCATGGGCTTTACGGTCTTTTATGATGCTTCAGGTGTTGCGTTAGGTGTTGTGTTAATGTAGGAAGGCAAAGTAATTGCTTATGCATCTCGTCAATTGAAACCTCATGAGAGGAATTATCTACCCATGATTTGAAGTTGTACGCAGTTGTGTTTGCCTTGAAATTGTGGAGGCACTACTTGTATGGAGTCCATTGTGAGATTTTTTTAGATCATCGTATCCTTCAGTACTTCTTTACTCAGTGAGATCTTAATATGAGGCAGCGCCGTTGGCTTGAGTTGCTTAACGATTATGACTTGACTATTCTCTACCATCCGGGCAATGCTAATGTTGTTGCGGATGCCTTGAGCCAAAAGTCGACTAGCATGGGTAGCTTGGTGCATCTTTTGACCCTGGAGAGGCCTTTGGCCTTAGAGGTTCAGTCTTTAACCAACCAGATAGTTAGACTTGATATTTTGATATCGGGGCGTGTTTTGGCATTTGTGGATGCTAGATCTTTTTTGATGGAGCAGATCTAAGCTCATCAGTTTAATGATATTGGATTGAGGTCGATTCGAGGCAAGATATTGAGTAGAGAGGCTAAGGAAGCCTCACATGATTCAGATGGAGTTTTGCGGATTAGAGGCTGAGTTTGTATGCCGAAAGTGGGTGACTGGATTAGGTTAATCTTGGTGGAGGCCCATTGTTCCAGATATTCCCTCCATCTAGGTGTGACTAAGATGTATTGTGATTTGAGACAGCACTACTGGTGGGGTGGTATGAGGAGAGATATAGAAGATTTTGTGGCTCTTTGCCTATGTTATCAGCAGGTGAAAGTCGAGTATATGAGACTTGGTGGTTTGCTTTAGAGGTTACCCATTCCTGAGTGGAAGTGGGAACGCATCACTATAGACTTTGTGACTGGTTTGCCTCATACATCTCATGGTTCTGACAGTGTTTGGGTCATCGTGGATCGATTGACCAAGTTAGCTCATTTTATTCCGGTTCAGGTCTCATTTAGTGCTGAGAGATTGGCCCATATCTACATTCATGAGACTGTGTGTCTGCATGATGTTTCGGTGTCCATTGTTTCAGATCGAGGTCCTGTGTTCACATCTCACTTTTGAAAGACTTTTCAGGATGAGTTGGGTACTCGAGTGGATCTTAGTACATCATTTCACCCCCATACTGATGGCCAGTCAGAGCGGACTATACAAGTTTTTGAGGATATGCTTCGTGTATGCGGGATAGATTTTGGTGGCCAGTGGGAGCAACATTTGGCTTTAGAAGAGTTAGCACATAAGAATAGCAACCATTCATGTATTGATATGGCTCCTTTTGAGGCATTGTCGCTCTCCAGTAGGTTGGTTCGATGTTTCAGAGGTGAGACCTCGAGTTACGGACTTGCTTTGTGAGTCTTTGGATAGGGTCCGGATTATTCAGGATAGACTTAGAGCTGCTCAGAGTAGGCAGAATGGTTATGCTGATCGTAGACTCCGTGCCTTGAGATTTAATGTTGGTGATCGTGTTTTCCTTTTAGTTTCACCTATGCAGCGTGTGATGAGGTTTGGGAAGAGGGGCAAGCTTAGCCCCAAGTATATTGGACCATTTGAGATTCTTCGAACTGTCGGTGATATAGGTTATGAGTTGGCTTTGCCACCTGATCTATCAGTTGTTCATCCAATTTTTCATGTTTCTATGCATCACTGCTATATTCCTGGTGAGTCTCATGTCATTCATTGGGATTTAATTCAATTAGATGAGTGGTTATCCTTTGTTCAGGAACCGGTTTCTATTTTGGCTAGGGATGTTAAGCGGTTGCGCTCTAGAGTGATCCCTGTGGTTAAGGTCCTGTGGCGACATCGACCTGTAGATGAAGCTACTTGGGAGGTTGAGTCTGTATGCATAGTTCCTATCCCCAACTTTTCATTGATTCGGGTATTTCTTTGCCTTAGTTCGAGGACGAACCAGATTTTTAGTGGTGGATAATGTAACGACCTAAAAATTTATGAAATATGTAAAATTTATGATTTTGTGTGATTTGACTGTTTTACCCCTCTCCGTAGTTGCATAATGATATTTTCGGGGTGTGGGAGTGATTGGCATGATTTTTGATGCATTTTGATACCATTTATGCAATATTATCATTTTTGATGGATTAAAGAACCTTAATTGGGACTTATGTGGATATCTTTGATCCGTGCGATAGATGGCCAAATAGACTGTGGCAGCAGCTCCAGAATATCAATTTTAGGATTGGTAGACCTTTGTTTCGGGTCCCAATGCACCCGAGCTCATTTCGACTTATTGATCGAAAAGTTAAAAAATTGGAAATATGGGTGTGGGACCCACATTTGATCGAAACAACCTCGGATGGAAAATCCGACCTTACTAGCAGATCCAAAATATCGATTTTAGTATGGTTGGTATGATTTTACGGCTTTTAAATTTCATTTCGACCCTCGATTTGGAAAATTATAATTTCGGGTTTCGGAGGTTAATTTTGTGAAAACAATATTTTTTTGAAAATCTGATATTGCCTTCGCGTCCGGAAC
Organism: Capsicum annuum; assembly: GCF_002878395.1. NCBI lineage: Eukaryota > Viridiplantae > Streptophyta > Magnoliopsida > Solanales > Solanaceae > Capsicum > Capsicum annuum. Next base: position 22,611,037 of record NC_061113.1, on the reverse strand, counting down.
ATCGAATTTAGTATGGTTGCATAGTTCGTTTTCATAAATCGGACTCCAAACGAATCTCAAACACCCCGTCGAAGTCCATTTCAACTTAAGTGGAAAAATTCGCACTAAATGTTGCAGATTTTTCTGCAATAAATACAGTTTTTTCCACTCATTTTGGCTCATTTTAACTATTTTTCATCTTGCCTTTTGAAAGTTAAACCTAATATAGTGTGAGAGCTTAAAAGTAGAGTTTGTGGGAGCTTGGGAAGCTTGATTAACACCTTTTTCTTGGTTTTATTACGGATTAAAGGTAAGAATTCACCCTTTTTCTTAATAATTTCTTGATAAATTCCTCAAACCCCCAAAAATCTTAGGGCATGATTTTAAATCCAAATATCACCCCTTTAACTTGAATACTACCTTTATCTAATAATTACTAGTTTTTCATCAATTTAACCTTCAAAACAACTCCAATTCTTGATTTTAACCCGGATGTCAAAGATTTTACCTGGTAAAGCTCAAAAATGATTTTTCTTCGATTTGAACCTTATTTTTTTACTCTATTTAACTTGAGTTTTCAGTTGTAGGTTCCTTAAAATATGAGGAACATATTTTTGGAGTAAAGTTTCGATTTTGTCCTTCTTTTTTCGAAAATCCATTTTGGGGGTTCATTTTGACCCCGAACCAAAAGTAGTCAATATGGGTGTGGGGGCCTATATGTGATGTAATCCTTGAATACGTGTGAATAATTGTATTGTACTGTTTAATGTGGTACCATTGGTGTATTGTGATTATATTCATACTTTATTGGCATATGAGACATGTGGAAATTCATGGATGAGATGAAAATAATAAGTGGATATTGGCTCACGTGGTTGTGGGAATGTATTATTGTGGTTGGGTGTGGAGAAATATTATGTGATTGGTTGTCAAAATACTCATTATGATTGGTTATGAGCATTACATTTTCATATCATACTCATTCATGAAACATTGATACCACCGTGGCAACATCTGAGCAACACTGACAATATCTTTTTTAAAAAAAATAATGTAACACCTTATAAAACCCTTTTCGAGGGATATGCTGGAAAGGAGATATGAGATATGTGGATTATATATGGGTTGACGAAACCCCCACAGGTCCTACGTCGGGAAGCTTTAGCTCCGTAGGTATATACAGGGATTGTGCAACGATCTCGGAGGTTGTGCAATGACCTCGTGCATCATCATCATCATCATCATCATCATATACATTGCACTTACTTTATTGTGTTTATGTTGTGTTGTATTGCCTTATTAACTTGTCATATATGTATTTGTCTTATCTTCCGATACTTGTATTTGATGATCTTGTATCTACATGTTCTCGCTTGTTCTATTTATATGTGACATAATGTATACTTGTGTTCTATACCTTGGTGTGTTGTTGTAATATATGTGAGATATGTTAGAACTGTTAGTGCAAGCGGTGCGGACTATAGTTGTGGGACATTTTCTGATTGCAGGTGACGTGCCCTTAGTATATATTTTGTATGCTTTATTTATTACTTTGCTTGGTCGGCCTATGATACCTACTGAATACAAGTGGACCATACTCTTGCCTACTGCGTCCTTTCGGTGCAGGTCCTAGCCCGAGTGCGTCTCAGATTTCTTGATTCGGGCGATTGTTGGAGCTTCCAAGGTAGTGGTTGGATATTCAAGCATCCAAAGTTCATCTTTATCTTTCTAAAGTAGTTATGTCTTTATTAATATTCGGAGACAGATATTATTCCTTTTGTAGTTATTTTTCTGATGTATTTGACTCTTGGATTGTATTAGTAGTTCTTACACTATTGATACCTGATTTTGGGAATGATTGATATTTTGGATAAGTTCTTTCCGCATTTTATGATTACTTATATGGTTCGACTTCGTTCTAGAAGCCTTACCGTGGGATATTTCTGTCTTTTCTTCTTTTTGTATCAGTTTGGGTGATAGGCTAACTTGTCAAGGTACGCCACGACAAGTGCCATCATGACCCTTATTTTTGGATCGTGACAATAACTATATATATAGTGTGTGTATATATTGTAGTGTGTGCATATATATATATATATATATATATATATATATATATATATATATATTGTATTATATTTTATTTAAAGTAGTATGTATATATTGAATGGTACGTATATATGTGTATATAGCTTCTATTGACGTATATATTTAACGTATACATGTGTATATATTTTATAAATTAGTGTTTAACTATATATATAGTGTGTCTATATATTGTAGTATATATATATTGTAGTATATTTTATTTAAAGTAGTACGTATATATTGAATGATACGTATATATGTGTATATATCTTCTATAGACATATATATTTAACGTATACATGGGTATATGTTTTATAAATTATTATATATATATATCATTATATTGTAGTATATATCTTGTAGTATATGTTTTATTTAGAGTAATATATATGTTTACTAGCGTATAGTCGTATACACGATTACATGTGTAATTGTGTATATGTGTATATATTTTTTAAATTTTAATGTAGTATATACTATATATATAGCGTATATATATTGTTTAACGTATTTAAAATGTATATAGGTGGGTATATATAGCGTATATTGGAAAAAAACTTTTTTTTTGTTTTGATCGATTTTGACTGAATTTTTAACTGGGTTTAGGTGGGTTAGATCGGGTTAGGCTAACTTGGCCAATTCAGGATTGTTTTTAAAAAATTTACAGTTAAACCAAGACCCGGGCCGATCCACCTAACCACAACCCGCCCCGAATCGGCCCACAACCCGGCTAAATTTCGCGTGTCAATTTCGGATTGACCCGACCCGACCCACTTGACAGCCATAGTTTGAACCAAGTATTTTTAGGTTATAGATAAAGGAAAATAGCAATTTTGATCCTGGGTTATATTCATTTCAATTCTGATCCCGATATAATCCAATTGAGCATATTTTAATCTTCAATTAATGTAAGTATGCAATTTTAATCCCTCAAGCTAATAGAAGTTAAAAATTTAAGGAAATAATTATTTTAAAAAGAGTTAAAATTTAGAAAACATATATTCTTTTGGTCTTCTTGCTCTGCCAAATTAGAGTCTTGCATATCAAAACAATGTTAGGGGAGAGAGGCTTTTATGTTGAAGTCGCGGGAAGATGATATGAGATACTGATCGGATGAAGTTCTAGGGAGAGCGCCACCTTTAAAACGGATCCTGCAGTGCATGATTTAGACTAATCGGAATTTCAATTGAGATAGCGAACACTGAATGAAAAAAAAAAATTATCAAAACATGATTTACAGATCTTATTCCTTGATATTTTCTCCGTTCCATTTTATGTGTCGTCATTTTCTTTTTGGTCTGTCGCAAAAACAATGTCACATTTCCTTATTTGATAACTATTTAGTGGCATTATTTCTATTTTATTCTTAGTGGGTTCCACTTATTAAGAAAAGATAATCAAAAAGTAAACATTAAAATAACTTTAAGAGGAGCAATTTTGTAAATTTTACAAAGTCATCACTTATTTCTTAAACTCTGTGTCTGGTCAAATAACGACACATAAAATGATACGAAGGTACTACTAAACATTAAATAATGTCTTACCTTCTTGTTGGAGTGTGTCTGACTTTTTATTGTTCACTAATAATACACTTAGGGGTCATTTGGTAGAGTGTATTGGAATGTTAATGCATGCATTAGTTTAATGTGTATTAGTAGTATCTTGTTTGGTATACCTTTATTAGTTATACACTCTATTGTGTATTAAGGTGTGTATTACTAATACGTCAAAATCCATGGCATTAGTAATGCAATGTATTTAATTCGTGCATTAACATATTTAAATATCTTATTACCCCTCAAAAAATTTCCCGCATCCTTTCCAACATATATATTGAGGATATTATGTAAAAAAAAAATAAATTAAAAAAAATTATGTAATTCATATTTTTTTTAATACATCGAACCAAACACTGCATAAGAAAAATACAAGCATAACTAATGCAAACATAACTAACGCAAGTATTAGTAATACAAGAATAACTAACACAAACATTACTAATACAAGCATTACTAACACACCATATTTTGCATTATTCTTATACACTCTACCAAACGCCCCCTTATGGTTCATTGGTTGGGAACAAGTTATTTTGAAATTAATTATCTCGAAATTAGCTATCTTACGGTAAGTCATCTCACTATCTCTATGAGATAACTTTTTCCAGCATTATGATATCAATAATAAAATAAATAATCTTGAGACTAACAAATCCCTTTAACCAAATACAAAATAAAATAATACTCCCTCCGTTCCACAAAAAGTGAATTGTTGGAGTATTTTTTAGTGTTCAAAATAAGTGAATGGTTCACAATTAAAGTAGATATTGAATTTTATTTTAAAATTTACGCTCCATTAAATGTGCATTGGAAGTGATGTATCATTATTAAGGTTTTAAAATTTAAAAGGGTAAAAAATGAAAAAAAAAAAAAACATGATAAATTTATGTCTTTATTTTTTTTTCTTTAATATATGTGTCAAAATCCAATAATTAACTTGTTATGAAACAGAGAGTACCTAATTTTATTCCAAAATAATTATACCTTGTAACTCAAACTACTTGCATTTGGTCTTTCTAAGTTCTCAAGTGCTATAATACAAAAAACACTTTCATTCTTTTTTTCTGATGACATTGCCAATCAACCAGATCGAAATTCAGGCTAATTTAATTAATTATTTTATTGTTATTGTTTAATTCTTTATTCATTTCTCAAATTTTGATATAAAATATATTTTTCGAGCAAGTTAGTTCCTTCCAAGCTAATTATCTGATCATTTAAATCCACGTATACAAAATTTAACTCTACCAATTTAAATGACTTCTTTACTTGTTTTCTTCTATTATCTTCATTTACAGAAATACAACTTAATCCTGTCAAAAAAAAAAAATCTAATGGAGTAGTAAATAGTACTAGTACATAAATAAATAATGAAATAGTATTTTGATTAATCTAGGAACCTCCACTTGTATCCAAGGACAATATACAAATGATGAAAAATGTGAGATAAAAGAAGAGAAAGCGTAAAAGAGTGGAAAAGTATAATTTATGTGGCAGACAAGGTTATGTTCACAATTACTTCCCTCAAAGTACAATTATTAGTTAGACAATGACAAGTCTTTCTTCCAATTTCTGAAATAAAAAGAAAAGTATAGAAAATGATTTATTTAATTTTTTTGGAAAATATATAAGAGTCAAAAGATTTATTAGATGAAGAACTATGATGTAAGTCTGTCTAATCAAGGTTCTAAAATCAGTTAATTTTAAAAATGTTTTTCAAATAACTATTTGTTTTGGTAAATAAAAAATTTTCTAATCAAAGGCCGTTTTGTACAAGACTCAAAAAAGAAAAAATTAGTTCATGGACATAGTCCCATGAGTTCAGTAGACAAACTATAAATTTTAAAAGTAGTTTGTGTTTGATCAATAAATTTTAAAAGATTTTAGAGCAATAATTAGCATTTGGTCAAATATTTAAAATGTACTTTTTTTGCTCAAAAGTGTTTATAAAAAAATTACTTTTAAAAAAATATTATTTTTTTATCTTCTGAAAAACAGTTTCTATTACTGAAGTATATACTTATTTTCACCTCGAAAAATTGGCAAACACCCCACTTATTAAAAATAAGTACTTTTATTTTTTGTTTTTCATCCGGTGTCCGGTACCTACATTGGAGTTCTGATTAATCTGTATCGTACACTGCAGGACCTATTATGGGAGTGACGATCCCAACAGAATTTTCTTCATACCCAAGACTCAAATTCGAGACCTCTGATTAAGGATGAATTAGTGTCACTACTACACCGTAATCCATATCGGTAAAATAAGTACTTCTTGAAAAAAAACAAAAATGTTTGACCTCTCAAAACTTACTCAAACATATTACTAGTGGAGTAGGGCATGGGGCAATTAAATAGATTAGTAGAGTAGGGAATGGCTATAGAAAGAGAAGAAAAGCTAGAGATCACCAAGGTATAGGTACGGTTTTGGTTCATGATAATTATCATATCCTCAAAACACTTTTAGATAATATTTTGAAAAATATTGGTTGTAATAATTTAGTTTTGGGATTTAATTGTCATAATCTATGTTTCATGCACACTGACATGTATTATCTGATTGGTTAAGATCATTGACAGATATTCAAACTTTTTTCAAAAATTCACTTATATCCCTCAACTATGATCCGTACCTATCAAGGTCCTAAACCCCTCAAATTTTGATCCAATTGGACCTTTTTTTATCAATCAGCTAAAATCTCAAGTGTGTAATACACACGCAATGACGTGAAAAAATTAACCAATTCAAAAAAAACACGTGGAAAAAATAATAATTATATGATAAAATTGCTAATTTATCCATTTTTCTATTTAATTATTTATTTAATAATAATTTCTTAATTTAAAAAAAAAAAACATCCACCCCACAGTCGTCTTCTTCTTCAAAACCCCCCCCCCCCCCCCTCCCCACACTAATCTGCTAATGTCAATATAACAAAAAATGCACCAAATTCATCTAAACCTCAACTAAATCAGCTCAAAATCATCAGAAACGTCTGACTACACGAATCTGGTAATACCAATCTAACCAAAAAGGCATCAAATTCACCTCCAAATCTTGACACACTTCAACAAAATCAACTCAAAATTGCCAAAAAATTTTCCTCACAACACGAGTCTTATAATGCCAATTCAATAAAAATAACATCAAAAATTCACTTTATATTTTCCTAAAGTTTGAATCTTTTCACTAAATTTCACCTCCAAATTTTCAACATTTCAATAGAAACAACTCAAGACTTCAATTTCCCAAATTCCCACACCAATTTTGTCAAAAAATTCTCAAATTTTGATATTTTCAGACTAATTTCATCAAATTTTCAGTTCTAAAGATATTTTTTCAACAAATCTTATTTAATTTATCACACTTATTTCATCATAAGTTCAATACCCAAAATAAAAATTTTCAATTTCGATGAAACTTATCACGAGAAGTTAAATCGTAAATATTTGGTGTGGAGTGATGGCGAAGATAATTGTAATCTATGAAGAGGAGAAAAAGAAAAAATTATTTAAAAGGAAAATGAGAAAGAAAGAATAAGAAATGGAAGAGAAAGAAAGAGCTTAAAAAATAGCAAAGAAAGAGCTGGAAAAAAAATTTATGAAGAGGAGAGAGAAAACATTATTTAAAAAAAATGAAAAAGAAAGAGGAAGAGAAAAAGATTATTTTAAAAAAAACTTGTTTTATTAATTTTTTTTGGGGGCTCTCAGTGCCACTTGACATGTTTTTATTTGTTATTTAGTCAAAAATCGTGCTTCACACGCCCCTAGTGAATGAAAAATACGCGCAGTGTCATGTAGGTAAAAAAGGTCCAATTGGATCAAAATTCGAGGGTTTAGGGTCTGATAGGTACAAACCATAGTTGAGGGGTCTCAGTGAATTTTCGAAACAAGTTTGAGTGTCTATAGATGACTCTGACCTATCTTATTTGATCAGCTTATTACATGAATATGTAAAAATGACAATTCGATGTACTAAAGCTTTCATTATGCACAGGGTCTGAGAAAAACTTCAATGACAAGAATCTATCGTACGCAATCTTATCTTGCATTTCTGGTAGAGGTTGTTACCAAGACATGAACTCGTGACCTCCCAATCACATGACAACAACTTTACCAGTTACTCCAAGTCTCCTCTTCATTTCATGAATATGTCTTTTAGCTATATTATCAGTGAGTTTTAAAGTGCGTGTCATTTAAATTTTTTGCCCCGTTTTATATAGGAGTAATACCATATTATTGTAGAAAACAAAGGAATTCTTAATTTATAAAAGTTCAAAACCTTTTCCTCCAAGAAAAGGTTACCTAAATATGAAATTTTTTAATTTTTTTAGTCCTGAAAATAAAAAAAAATTAATGAAATTATTTATTATAGTTTTCACTTTTCACAAAAATATTTGTTTTTCCAAAAATATGCGTACCTAAATATGCATTTGGTTATTGATTTTCAAGTTTAGCATCTATAGTAGTTTTCACTTTTCACGACAAATTCTTTTTTTTTTTTTTTAAATATGGGAGTTTTAGTTGGTCAATAATAAAGTAATTTTTACTTGCCATTTTTTAGGACTCCTTAATTAATAATTATGCTAACATTTTTTATCATATATTCTTCTCTTATTATATATTCTAATACTCATTAATTTTTAAAATATAATCTCCTCTTACTATGTATTTTAAGACTTTTTTATTTTTAAATATTATATAAATTATTAAATAATAAATTAAAGATAACAATAAAAAGATGATATTGTATAAAATATGGATTTTTAATAAAGGACAAAAAGTTCGAATCACTTTTTTTTAAGGGTGTTACACTTTTAATATATTGTAGATATAAGTTATAGATGTAGATAGCTGTAGATATAGATGTAGACAAATGAACAACAATAAGAACAACAACAACATACCCAGTGTATTCCCACCTAGTGGGGTCTGGGGAGAGTAGAGTGTACGCAGACCATACCACTACCTCAAGATAAGTAGAAAGACTGTTTTCGATAGACCCACGGCTTAGGACCAATAACAGTATAACAAATATAAAAAGTAAGCGCATATAAACTAGTATGGTACATAAAACAAACTAACAGTATAACCAACACAAAAATAAGTGTATAATAAACTAGTACGGGATGCAAAAAAGCCAACAGTACTAGCCCCAAACTACACCCACAACACTACGAACTAGAAACTCCAGACCCAAAGGAGCACTCCCCTATTACTACCTCCGTGCTCCCATCCCCTAACCCTCTACCCTAATCCGTGTCCTCCACACCTTCCTATCAAGGGTCATGTCCTCTGTAAGTTGTAATTGCTCCATATCATGCCTAATCACCTCCCTTCAATATTTCTTCGGTCTACCTCTAGCCCGCCTAAAACCATCCCTAGCCAGAGTCTCACACCTCCGCACTGGAGCATCAAGTCCCCTCCTCATCACATACCCGAACCAACGTAGCCTCACTTCTCGCAACTTATCCTCCACCGAGGTAACTCCCATCTTTTCCCGAATAATATCATTCCTTACCCTATCTTTCCTGGTATGTCCACACATCCATCGCAACATTCGCATCTCCGCTACCTTCACCTTTTGGATGTGGGAGTTCTTAACTGGCTAACACTCCGCTCCATACAATATAGCCGTCCGGAATACTACTCCGTAGAACTTACCTTTAAGCTTCGGGGGCACCTTCTTATCACAAAGGACTCCCGAAGCAAGCCTTCACTTCAACCACCCTGCCCCAATACGATGCATGACATTCTCGTCAATCTCACCATTATCCTGAATTATAGATCCCAGATACTTGAAACTCTCCCTCTTCTGGATGGCCTGAGAATCTAGCTTTACAACCACTCCATCTTTTAGCGACATATCACTGTACTTATACTTTAAGTACTCCGTCTTGGTTCTACTTAACCAAAAACCTTTAGATTCAAGCTTCTGTCTCTAAATTTCCAACTTATCATTAACTTCACCCCGAGTCTCATCGATCAGAACCACATCATCTACAAATAACATACACCAAGCCACCTCCACTTGAATATGTCACATCAAAACATCCATCACCAAAGCAAATAGAAAAGGGCTAAGAGTCGATGTCTGGTGCAACCCTATCAAAACTGTGAAGTGCTCCGAATCTCCCCCTACCATCATCACACAAGACTTCGCACCATTATACATATCCTGAATCGACCTAGTGTACGCCACGAGCACCCCTCTATCCCCCAAGCACCTCTACAGAATCTCCCTGGAAACTCTGTCATAAGCTTTCTCTAGATCAATAAACACGATGTGCAAGTCCTTTTTTTCTCAAAACTGCCCCACTAATCTCCTCACAAGGTGAATGGCCTCAGCGGTCAAGCAACCAGTCGTGAAATCGAACTGATTCTCAGAGATCGTTACGATCCTGCTCATCCTCAACTCTACTACCCTTTCCCAAACCTTCATAGTATAACTCAATAACTTAATACCTCTATAGTTGTTACAACTCTGAATGTCTCCCTTATTCTTATACACTGGAATTATCTTGCTCCACCTCCATACTTCAGGCATCTTAGCAGCTCTAAAAATAATGTTAAACAATCTTGTTAACCACTCCAAACCTTTCCCGCAAGTGCTCTTCCAAAAATCTACCGGAATCTCGTCTGGCCCCGTCGCCTTACCACACCGCATCCTGCAAATAGCCCCCTTGACCTCCTCAACCTCGATACGCCTACAATAATTATAATCGTGACCCTCCTCAGATATATCCAAGTCTCCCAACACAGAACCTTTGTCTTTCTTGTCGTTCAAAAATTTATGAAAATAGGACTGCCACCTTTCCCTAATGAAGGCATCCTCAACCAACACTATACCATCCTCTCATTTGATATACTTCACTTGGTCAAGATCATGAGCCCTTCACTCCCTGGCCTTAGCCATCCTATATAACTTCTTATCTCCGTCTTTCTCCTCTAAAGCCGCATACAAACTCTCAAAAACTGCTGTCTTAGCCGTCGTAACCGCTAACTTAGCCTTTCTTCTAACTACCTTATACTCCTTATTCTTCTGCCTGTCCTCATCATCTTTGCTCCCAACCAACTTAGCATAAGCCACTTTTTTAAACTCCATCTTTCTCTTGACCTCTTCGTTCCACCACCATTCTTCTCGATGTTTGCCAGATCGACCTCTCGATACACCCAATACCTCTCTAATGGTCTCCCTAATGCAACTGGCAGTCGTCTCCCACATACTATCCATACCCCCTCTACTCTCCCACGCCCCCTACTCTTCAACTTCTCTTCCATCTCTAAAGCACTAGCCAAAGTCAAGCTACCCCACTTAATTCTGGGTCGTGCCTCCCCACTTCTCTTCTTTTTGCCCTTATTGATAACCAAGTACATCACCAACAACCTATGTTGAGATGAGAGATTCTCTCTAGGTATGACTTTACTGTCTTTACATAGCGCTCTATCCCCTTTTCTAAGAAGCAAAAAGTCTATCTGAGTCTTGGCCACTGAACTACAAAACGTAATAAGGTGATCCTCCTTCTTTGGAAAGCTCGAATTTGCTATCCACAACCCAAAAGCCCTAGAAAAATCCAATAGAGAAGTTCCTCCTTCATTCCCCTCACCAAAACTGAAACCGCCATGCACATCATCGTACCCTCTCAACAAAGACCCAATATGCCCATTGAAATCCCCTCCCACAAAAAGCTTCTCAGTGATCGGGATGCTCCTCGCCACCTTATCTAAGACCTCCCAGAATTTCTTCTTCTCCTCTTCATCCAAACCTACTTGCGGGGTGTAGGCACTAATAACGTTTACCGTAGACCCTCCTATGACCAAGTTAATACAAATTAGTCTATCACTAACTCTCTCTACCTCTACCACTTGCTCCCTAAGATCTTCAACTACTAAGATACCTACCCTATTTCTATGTCTCACGTTACCCGAGTACCACAACTTATATCCATCCACATCTCTTACTTTAGTGCCTACCCATTTAGTTTCCTGGATACACGCTACACTAACCCCCCTCTTTCTAAGAATCTTCACTAGCCCTATGGACTTATCCTGCAAAGTACCAATGTTCCAAGATCCAACTCGCAACGTAGAAGCTTCCTTATTCCGCCTAACCTTACTACCCCTAGCCCCTAACTCCAAATACGATCCTAGACCCGACCTAGACCCAACCCACCCAAACCCCGACCCAGACCCAACACCTCCTGACCTTGACCCCGACCCCGACCTATAACATGACCCTTGTCTACCATTGCCAATCACAGCCACTATGCAATAAAGGGGAAAGTAATGAAAGGAAAAAGGAAAGAAAGATAACAAAGAGGGATCAAGATAAGGTAAAAGGGCACACTAGTTACAATGAAGTCAATAAAGGAGCTAGGGACACAGACAACAATCAATAATAGATAAAGAGCAACAAAACCAATAATATAACACAAATTTTGATAAACAATAGTCAATAGCGGGAACTAATACTACCACAATTAATGGATATGCTAGTAAATCAAGTAACAATAATCAGACAAGGTAACACACTCCAAAACTATAAAGAACAATAAAAAGATTCACGCGTAAAACACTATTACAAAGTAACCAATCAAAAAAAATTCGACACCCACAACCAGATAATCAACCAAGAATAGTACAGAACACTACCAGTATAAAAAAAGCTAACACAACTAGAAAAGATGGATCGAGTGCACCTGATCGAAGCTGGGTTGTGTCTGTATACTTGTTTGAGTCGCTGGATTCCGACAATTTACGGTATAAATTGGTCGTCTGAATAGTGTTCCTGTCACCTGAATGTCGCCGGGTAGAGTCGCTGGAGCATCTTCTAAGCATTGTCTGGTGCTGCCCACTTACACCTTCGCCGGAGTCGAGCCGGTGAAAACCCTAGTGCCGCCGGCGATAGCAGTGCCGAGTTAGGAAATCGGGGAAGGGAGAGAGAGAATGGGGGAAAAAGGGAGTAACCCTAACCTGTTTCCAGCGTATCTCGTCTTCGCCGGCGTCGGATTCAGCCGGTCAGTCCAAGATGAGTTTGCTGGAGAAAGATCGCCGAAGAGAGCCACAACGTATTCTTCAAAAGCAGATGGCCAGATCTGAGAGAGATTGTCCGATTTTTTCAGACCTCGAGTGAACAACGGTGCCACCATGATCAATGGCGCGTTTCAATTTATTTCTAGTACGCCTGAATATTGACGCTAGTAAGGAAATTAAGACCGCAATATATCTTTATTGATCGATGTAGACAAATGAAATTTTTCAAAAATAAAAACTAGTAAAAATTAAAAAGACGACAGTTCATTAGAACTTTGGGAAAATTTCTTTTTGAAACCTCTTAGAATATAGAAAATATATTTTTTTAAAATGATGTAGTCTTTTAAAATTTTTGGACTTCTATGCTTAATTTTTGTTGAAATTTAATCATTATTTTAAATTATATTTTCCTTAAATAATCAGTCTATTATTGTTATGAGGAAAGCCATACAATGGAAAATTTGTCTCACAAATCAAATAGTAGGAGAAGAAGTTGGGAAAAGTCAAGTTGAAATTATTTATTTTTGAGATATTTAATTGGAAAAAAGGGTAAAAAATAATTTAGTCTAAAGCGGAGTATTTTAATAAAGGGTGAAAAATTTAAATCACTTTTCTAAGGGCCTTCATAATTTTAATATATTATAATTATAATATATAATATAATATAATATAATATAATATAATATAATATAATATAATATAGATATAGATAAAGATTATCATCAGTTTTAAAGTGCATGTGTTATATCAATTTGCTGCCCGATTTTATATAGGAGTAATACCATATTTTTTTCTCACTTTTTGATGTTAAATTTGCTTAAAATGTTATATACGTCCATTTTTAGAAAATCCTTTAAAGGAATTAGTACTAATATATTAACAAAATTTTTTTAAAGAAAAAACATGAATATTTTATTTTTTTAAATGTGTAACAGCCTAACAGGTATGTTGGTTCTAATTAATTAGTGATGTTTTAAACGAGGGTCAATATATACATAGGATTTGGTACAAACTTAATTGACTAATTAAGCATATAATGGAAAAAGAAAAAAATTAACTCAATGTGTTCCTAATTAGACTTGAAATAATCACTTTGAATTAAAGTAAGTTCTGGAGACTTTGAGTTATATAAGGTTAGGTTCTTGTCACTCCTCAACCACTCTTCAATTATTAATTAAAATTAATATTGTATTATAATTACTTAATTTATATATATATTCTATCTATATCTATAATCTATATCTAAAATATATTAAAAGTGTGAAGACGAAAAGTAATTTGAACCTTTTCCCCTTCATTAAAAACTTTTGCAATAGACAAAATCTTCTTTTCACTTATTTTCTTCAATTAATATGTCATTATATTTATAATATTTAAAATTAAGAAGTCCTAAAAATGATTAGAAAAAAAAATACGGAGAACTAATATTGGCAAGTTTTCTTTTTCCTTGTGTACATTAAAAAGAGTCTTAGAAAATATGATTAGAAAAAAATTATCATAATTTCCATCAAAACTAAAAAATAGTAATAATATTTAATAACAACTTTATTTATTAACAATTAATATAAGGAAAAGAAATATGACTCGTGCGTCATTTTTTCGTTTTTCAATTTTCCATCGAAATTTGATTGTTGTAATATAAAAGGAAAAGAAAAATGAAATATGACTACCAAAATTTGATAGCTATGATATTAAAGGAAAATAAAAAAAATATGGCTCATGAGTCAGTTTTTTGTTTTTCGATTTTCCATCAAAATTAGATTGCTATAATATTAAAGGAAAAGAAAAGGCTATTAGTAAGTTCACGTTATATGAAAAGTCCTAAAAGTTTGGACTTTTTTGGGTAATTTGATTTAGTTAAAAAAATTATAATACTTAAAACTTCTAAACTAATTAAAATTTATCATATATAAAAAAGAATTTCTACAATATTATTTAAGTAACATACCTATTTTTACTGTTCTACATCTATTTTTTCTTCTTATTTTGATTTTAATTTTGATTTTTTATATGTGTGTGTGTGTATGGCGTGACATTAAACCTAAATTGGTACGCTTACCTTTTTACATTGCATTAATTTTTAGCCTACATATTTTTCTTTTTACAGAATAAACAAAATTGTGTTTATGTTTCTTAGCTATTGTAATGTGTAGAGGCTATTAATTTTATCTATGCTTTATATTTATTAATTTTTAATTGGTGTGTCAGGTTGAGTTGAGGTAAGTTTTCTAAAATTTTAGTATGTTTATGAAATTTATAATAATAAGTTATTATGGTGTATTCTCGAAGACAATCCCTAATTGTTGAGATGTATTTATATCTATGCTTTATAATTATTAATTGATATGTTAGATTCATTTGAGATAAGTTTTCTCAAACTTTAATCTATTTGTGAAGTTTACAATAATAAGTTATTATGGTGTATTTTTCAAGACAATTGATTTTTGTTTATTAAGCTTTCTACATAAGTTATTATTGATTGATTCTTCAATTTTCTTATTAGGTGGAAGGAAAATTCATGTGAAACATGTGATTGAGATTTCACACCAAAAGTGAATGCATTTGGAGAAATTTTTTTCGTAATTTTTTTTTCATTCATATTCGTCCTATTTATGTTATTAAGGTTTTTAATAATTGAAGGTTTGACAAATAATATATATAAATTAATACTTTTTTTGCCATAATCATATTCATATAAAATTTAAAAAAAAATGTTGTACTTTTAGTTTCAATTCTCACAAATATTTGTCATATTTATCGAATGATAGAGTCCACTATAATTAAATATGGTCATAAAATTGAAATGATAAGCTTTAAAGTTCAAAAGTATAGAATTTTTTTTCTTAGTTTAAAGTTAACTATCAACTGACACTAATTGCAATTTTAAAATATTTTTATTTTTTATTTATATTTTATTAATTAACACAAAATACATGTACAAAGTATGTACACTAATCTAGTTATACAAAACGAAGAGAGGAATTATCCATTTAATGACATCACAAAGATACATATACCATTTGATCTTAACGTTCATGATCTTGATTTTGTTTAAACGCAAGAACCATGCATCAAAGTTTCGATTAAACAAATGTCACAGTGATTAGAGTCAGAGTCAATTTTTTTATTCTATAGATTTTGAATCATAAATAATTTTATTTACTAGATTTCGAATAAATTATATATTTTAATAAAAATATAAAACTCAAATCTAATCTATTGAATTCAGGTGAATTCATAACAATAAAGCTGCCTGCTTCACTCAATTTTCTCCCCTAAAATTTCTCAAAAATTGATCCTACAAATATCTTTTCTATCTTTCTAGCCACTAACAATATTGAATTTGCACTTTCTTTAAGAAGAAACCTTAATACACGTTTTGGTTACAATAATAACAGATTTAGTGTATTCTCACAAAGTGAGGTTTGGAGGTTAAGATGTACGCAGTCCATACTGCTACCTCCGAAGAAGTATAGAAGTTATTTCCGATAGATATTTAAAATCTTCTTATTTAGAAGAGTTCCTTTTTTTTTTCTTTTTACTCAAGAAAGTGCTTTTGAATACGAGATGTACTGGCACCTTTGTCCTAGATTTAATCCAGACATAAGGGAAATGACTGAAACATAAGGATCTATTATGTATTATTGATTTATTTCTAGCATTGTTTTCAGTTAAGTGTTCTATTTTTTAACGTAGATCTGTCTTGAATATTGTGTTTCACTTTCACCAAAGTTAAAACTTTTTTCAATCAAAATGATGAGAGCTTCCTAATATTTTCATATAGGTTTTCCGCAATCTAAGAAGCATTTCAATCCCTGAACTATTACCAAAGTTAATTCTACGTAGCAAAAATATAATCTTAGAGGCATAAAAAAGGACGGTGTGGTGCATTAAAGCTCCAACTATATCTGGAGTTTGGGAAAAGGTCGTACCATAATTGTCTATTGTATGCAGTCTTACCTTTCATTTCTGCCCGATGCTATTTTCACGACTTGAATACGTAATCTCCTGATCGCATGACAACAACTTTACTAGTTACGCCATTCCTCCGCTTCTAATCTTAGAGGCATAGACTACAATTAAACATGTAAATAGAAGAAGCATCAATACAGAATACAAAGGGCAAAAGTTAGGTCTTATTCCACATTAAATTTTTTGTCCAAAGACCAATTATTATTTGCATATGTTTCTTCTCATAAACTTTTCTGTTGTTACATCATTATTGTATTTTTATCATTATTAATGGATATTAAGGGAAATTGATGTGATGTCCACTCAATTTTTTGGCTTAGTGTGATATTGATCCAATATTTTTGATCCACCTCTAAAAATTTTATACCTTTTCTCTTTTCAAAAGAAAAATCGAGAAAAAATGTGTCAGAATTTCTCATATGGATTCTCAACGTGTGATTAGTCTCCTCATATGATTTTATCTAATTTTTACTAGTATTAGTTTTGGGGGTTTAATTTGATATAATAATTATTTAAAATTCTTAAATATAGACTAATCACTTTTTACACCTTATATTTGAAAAGTAGCCATTACCGTGGGTTCTCATATTTTAAAGGTGAAATTCTAAATAGCCACACGAAAATACTGCTATATTTCATATTATGATATCAAAATCAGATCTGAGTTTTCAGTGTTAGCTTCGATGTTATATTGTTCATACTTCAATTAGTAGGTCTAAGCGTGTAAGGACTACCGAAATTTTTCACATGGATTTTCAATGGTGATTTGGTATTTTTAATATAATGTTTAGTAATTCTCAAATTATAAGTTAAATTTTAAAATTAAATTAGGTTCAATATATCACCTGATAACTAAAATCATAGGTACAATATCGAAAGATAGGCCAAACAATATCGACCATGCAATCATAGTTTTGTATTGTACACAAAATTATTTTTACAGTTTAAATCGGTGAACTACCGTGATATACAACTCTTATGGCTGAGCCAAGACTTCATCTAACAACTTCTATATTATTTTTCACCTATAATTACTGTATTCGGTAGTTGTGATATGACAAATCATGAAATTTGTGTCATAAGTGTGGCATCAAGGAAATTTTTCAATAATTCAATAGTTGATCCTAAGATGAATCTATGTTTTAGTTTGTAATAACATGGTACTTTAAATAGATTGGTCTTTAATTTTTGCTCTTTAGCAATCAAAATTATGTCTAGTAAAACATAAGTTTTTCTTAGAATATAATGTTATATCCAAACATAGCTTGTGAAATTTTATGATACAAAAATATAAAATTACTTTCCGCAAAAAAATAAAAAAATTAGAAGAGGCAAAGTTCGAAGGCAACACAAGATAGGAGCAAAGTATAAAATGACCCTACTATTAGCTGTGTAGCTTAACTTAGCTTACTAAGATCAAATATGGATCAAATTTCTCTTACCCATATTTGAAATATTGAAATGGTTCTAGGCCCATTTATATATTCCAATTGTCTGGTTTATGCATGTCATGAAGTTAAGCATGAAAAAATCAAACTTCAGATAGAGTCTCTGAAATTAAATACAACTAAAGTAATTACAGTTCGATGTCTGTGTGATCTAATTTATAAATTAGCCAACAAATGTAATATATTTAAATATAAATACAAATATAAATATACTTACATATACATAATCATTGAATATATTTTATATATTCGGGCTAGCACCTCTAATTAATTTTGGCCGACGGGCCAAAAATGAAAGCAGCCCTTCACTAAATCACTCGTTTTTGCACAGTGGAAGCTTACATTCCCAAAAATGACCAATTTTTAAAATATAGCAAGTATAGAGCCACTCCCAATTTATGGTTCAGAGTAATCAGCATGAATAACAAGACTGTTGGATTCATTTGTGTAAGTCCAAATTATGATTTGGATGAATGCAGAGCATATCTTGCATGCCTTGACTTACAAATATTGGGGCAAAGGGATTGTGACAACAAGAGTGAAAATGGTGGCTTCTAAGATTTTCTTGGAGTGGTCATATTTGCAAAACCTTGAAGCTATGGTTGATATGGAAAATAAAGGGTAGCAAAGGGTGTTGGAAAAAGTTGGATTCTTGAAAGGAGTTTTAAGAAAGTATATGATAGAGGGGAATAAAAGATATTGTGATGTTTAGTCGGGGTGTCAAATGAGCGGGTTGAATTGAATCTGGCCGAGTCAATTATCTCAAAGTTTATTTAGGTTGAAATGAGTTAGGCTAAAAATCAGGTTTAGTTTATTAGCCATGTATTCTAGAAAAGACAACTTATTGAGTTTCCAAGAAATTATTTATACATATTAAGCAGTCTTTTAGCATATGCACTGATTATGAGCTAAAGCTATTGAGTTTTGCTCAACTCGTAAGCAGAGTTGCAGCTCTACCCCTGAGCCAAAGCATGTCGTTTTCTCTAAAAAGAAAAAAGAAGAAATTTATATTTTCCCTCATGGATTCATCAGTAGAACAGTAGAAGTGACAATATTCTGAGTGGCAAGGAGCCTCAAATGACGGTACAAATGACGATAACACACTCAGTATAATTCCACGGATAAAGTTTCGAAAAATAATGATACAAATGATTATAATAATTTTAAAGATTATGATAAGCAGCCATTTTTCAGCTATAATTTTTAATTTTTCACAGAATTTGATCAGTTGATAAGTAGCTATAAATGAACATATCTCTAATTTAACCTTTATTAAAACCATACTTCCTTAAAAGTCCTCCTTTCTTGAAACCAACTTTCTCTAGCACCCTTTGGATCCTCTATTTTCAGGTTCCACCAATGCTTCTAGCCTCACCAAATTGGAAAAATCTTCGAACACAATTGTATAGTCATCTTTAGGGTCGTTTGGTAGAGTGTACTAAAAATATAATACATGCATTATTCTTTGTGTATTAATAATACCATGTTTGGTATTATTTTTTAGACTATACATAACTAATACTTGCATTAGTTATACACATTATTGTGTATTAAGGTGTTTGTTATTAATACTCATTATTTCCTATGTATTAGTAATACCAAATATTTCAACACATGTATTAATTAGTAAATGACAAATTTACCCTTCAAAGCTCTGCTAAAACATTTCTCCTCGGTTCTTTGCTGCAGCTTTCAACAATGAAAAAGAAAAATTCAATGACTAAATTTCCCCTCAAATCTCTACTAGAATATTCATTTTCCTTGTATTTTGCCTTTGTTCTTGTACTTTGTCTTCTCTTCTTTCTCTACACTGTCATGAAAAAATATGAAAAATTTTCACCACATCTTCTTCTTCTTTTCATATAATTAGACATTGTTTGCTCTTCTACACTAGAATTAAATGTTCTGTTATTGGGAGCTTGAATATGAAATTGAATTCTTTGTTTTTGAAGATTGTTTTTGATTTTTTTGTTGCTTAATTTTTCATGCTAATCTGTAAAATCATGACTGTTTTTGGTGATTTTCTAAAGTTGTGCATAAAAATTGTTTAATTCCCTCATGTTCCAACTATCTTCTGTATAAGGAATTGCAAAATCAAAGTTTGTCATACAAACTTTTTCTATGAAAAAGGAATGGATATAAACTGTTTGAGGAATTGATGGACAATGAAGTCTAATTCGTTGGTTTGAGAAAGAAAGTGGAGAGGATATTTTAGTCATACAAAATATTTTTTATAAAAATTATACAACATATATTATTTTTAATACATCAAACCAAACACTGCATAACAAAAATACAAACATAACTAACGCAGGTATAACTAACACAAACATTACTAATACACCATATTTTACATTATTATTATACACTTTACCAAACCACCCCTTAGTGCCATAGTAACAATACCATGTATGGCATAGCTAATGTGAGCTCTATGATTTTCATTTCCTGATTCTGGTCTAACTGATATTTATCCTATTGAACAATTATTAATTAAAGTAACTTTAGGAGACTTTGAGTTATGTAAGGTTAGGTTCTTGTCACTCCTCAACACCTCTTCAATTATTAATTAAAATTAATATTGTATTATCTATAATCTATATTTATATTTATAATATATTAAAAGTGTGAACACCTTTAGAAAAATGATTTGAACTTTTTGCCATTTATTAAAACACCCGCAATAGACAAAATCACTTTTTCACTTTATTTTTTTAGAAATAATCATCATTAAATTATTATACAAATATTTAGGATACAAAAAGGAAAATAAGAAAGAATCACATAACTAAAATAAATTAAATGTAATATGACAATTTTTAATTAGGAATCCTACACAAATTTTTAGGAAAAAAATTATCCTTGAAAAGGAAAAAAAGAAAATTAAGAACCAAACGTTTTTTCTTTTTGGTAAGAATAACTAAACATTATAGTTAAGAAAAAGACATAAAAGAAAAGGTACCAATTTATTGATGAAAAATTTAATCTATTAATGGAAAAATTTTAGGAACCAAAATATATTTTTTTTAAAAAATATATGTATGAAAAGAAAAAAATATATTTTATTCACATAAGAATTCATAATATTTAACACTTCTAAATCAAATAGAATTTACCTTATATAAAAAAAGAAAGTCTACAATTCTATTTAATAGTTATTTGATCAAATTTTACTAGAAAAATATCTTCTACTTTTATATTTTCTTCTTATTCTTAGTTTTGTTTTGGTTTTGATTAATGATTAGTTAACATTTTCTTCTTGGATTCTTCAAGTTTTTCTAGCCTTCTTCGTTATATGAAGTTCCTTTTAAATTTTTGCTTATATGAAATTATTTTAATTGTAAATAAATCATGAGATTTAGTATATCATCATTATGTTTATTCATATACTTTAATGATTTTTTTATTTTTTTTTTGGATACAGGCTCCAATTGTTATCATACATACAAAATATGATCAAACACTCTTTCCAGTGGTAATTTTAGTTTTTATTATCAATTAAAATAACTTTCTCTAATAAATGATGTTTTGTAGCTTACAAGTATTTTTTTTATTCAAAATTGGGATATACCTTATTTTTACTATCTGTTTTTTTTTTCTTTGTATGTAAGCCAAAGTTAGAATCTTTTATGAATTTATTTATTTTAAAATTAATTGATATTTTTTAATAATTTTATTTTTTGTATATTCTTTTATTTATTGTCTCGAGATATACATATTATATGTATAGAACACATTTCAAGCATTTAAAAATAAATATTTAATTATGACATTAATATTTAGAGCTTATATGTACTAAATTTTTTATATTCATTGTTTACGTAAAGTAAATATATATTTTTGATAAGTAATATCTTTTTAATATAAAAAGTAAATATATGTAAACATGGCTAATCATAATTATCCCTTTTAAATATAGTTAGTTTTATTTTTTTTTTCTTGGGCCATTTTATTTAAATAAAATATAACATACAAAGTTGAAAAAAAAA
This sequence comes from Capsicum annuum, assembly GCF_002878395.1. NCBI lineage: Eukaryota > Viridiplantae > Streptophyta > Magnoliopsida > Solanales > Solanaceae > Capsicum > Capsicum annuum. Next base: position 22,588,969 of record NC_061113.1, on the reverse strand, counting down.
AGTAACACGTCTTGAAAAAGAAAAGTAAATAAAAAGATAAAAAAGAATTGTGAGTTTATATTGGGATCCATACTATTTTTGTATTGATAGATAATTTATGAAATAAAAATAAAAATTTATTATATTTAGATAATATTTTTTAAAGAAAATATTTTGAAATTCTAAATCAATTAGAATTTTATTTTATAAATAAAAAAATTTATAATTTTATTTAAATAATACTTTGATCAAACTTCAATAAAGAAAAGCCGCCACTTCTTCTACTATACTTTTTTTTTGTTATGATTTAAGTCGTATTCTTTCATTCATTATCATCAGTGATAAGTTTAAAGATTGTATATGAATTATACGTAAACAACAATGGACAATGGCTTGTTCCTTTTTAATAATTTCTTGTGTTAATTGGATAAGACAAACTTGTTGCCGCCGAGTGAAGTAGCAATAAAAATCAAATGTTTATATTACCTAAAAATTTAAATTTATATTACGAGAATGATGATTCTCTTTTAGGTTGCCACAAATTTTACTCCTTTCTCAGGTATTCTATCATCGGTTGATTTATAGCTCGGTATTATGCATTATCGATTCGTTTTATTAGTTTTTAATTTCTAAACATATTAAATCGATAACAACCGCTTGGTGGAAATATACTGGGTATGTTGTTGTTGTACTAAATCGATAACCAAATTAATAAGATATTTCTAATCAATGTGGGTCCTTAACGGTTAGATTTTTGAGTTAATCGCTAAAAAAGTCCTCATTTATATACACGATATAAAAATGCTCATATAGTCAAAGACTATGGTATTGATTTATACGAATAATATTATGTTTATATAGTATAATTTTATGCTATTTTAATTTCTTATTATAGTTTTATTAGTATTAATTAATGTGACACACGTGCTTCTTCTCATAGCTTTATTAGTATTAATTAATGTGACACATGTGCAAAGCACGTACACTTGACTAGTAATTATTTAAATATACAAAAAGGAGATGAATTTTCCATTGCTTGATTGACATGATGAAGATACATTTACCATTTGATCTTAACATTCCTGATCTTGATTTTGTTTAAATGCCTGAACCATGCATCAAAGTTTTGATTAGACAAATGCCGCCATGGTTAGAGACTGAGTCAACATTTTTAGTTTATAAAATCTAAATCATAACTATTTTTTATTTATTAAATTCTGAATAAATTATTTATTTAATATGGATATAAAATTTGAGTCTAATCTATTAAATTCTGATGAATCCATAACAATAAAGCTGGCTCCACTCACGACGATGATATTTGAGGGGAGAAGGAGGTACTGTCTGCTTCACTCAATTTTCTACCCTAAAATTCCTCAAAATTGGTCCTGCAAATATCTTTTCTATCTTTAGTAGCCACTGACAATATTGAATTTGCACTTTCTTTTATAAGAAAATACTCTTGTTGGTTAAATATTAAAAATCTTCCTATTTAGAAAAAATCTTTTTTTCTTTTTACTCAAAAGTGCTTTAATATGAGATGTACGGGCACCTTTGTGTTTGGTTGAATCCACATAAGGTGAATGACTAGATCATAAGGATCTATTGTGTATTATTCATTTATTTCTAGCATTGTTTTCAATTGATTGTTCTATTTTTTAACATAGATTTATTGTAATATCCCGAACTTTCTTTAAGTCGAGTTTCATCCTTAATAAGAGTAAGGGCTGACTTTTCAAGTGAGAAATATTTTAAACCGTGTAGAATTTTCGTAATATCGACTTTTTTTTCATGTGGAGAATTGAATAAGCTTTCCATCGATACTAAAATCATCAAAATCCGATGTCGGGGTAAACAGTTATGGACGTTTTACAAAAAGTTGTCTAAACTGCCCTAGGGCGATGGGCAGACTGATGGACCGTCGAGTTAGTGATGGAACTTCGCCCATAGCCGTCGCCATGAGGCAGTAGTCCCATTCATTGGCCAAGTGCGATGGTCAGGACCGACGTACCGTCGAGGTAGCGACGAACCGTCGCCCCAGGCCGTCGAGAGGAGTTAGTAAGTCCCAGTTCTGGTCCAGGTGCGACGGTCAGTCCGACCGACTGTTGACCCAGATACGGACCGCCGCACCCCACCATCGCATGTCCCGATCAGTAATTTTAAGTCGCTTTTAAAAAGACTTTTTGGTCTTTTAACACTCAGATATATCCTGAATGAAGCTGAGGACTTCATTATTCATCCATAACATCAGAAGCTAGTGTTTCTTTCAAGATCAAAAACCCAAGAACAAGATCAAAACCCTTCTTCAAGAAAACTCAAGAAACCAAGAATCTTTCCAAGAACCTTCTAGAAAGAGTCTCCTAAGGTATGCTAGATGTTGATTCTTGGTTCCTTCCACCCAAGAAGTTCAAGAATCCTTTTCAAAATTACAAAGTCTATGTATTTATGAGATTTCATGATTTATGTGTATTGAAGTTCATGATTATGTGTTGTTGGGTTTTAATTCATGATTTAGACTACATGTATTAAGAATTGATTCTAGCATGTGATTAATTGTCTGATGTTGATGATAAACCCTCTTCAAGTTGCATGTTAGTTGATGAAATCATGATACTTAGGTGTAGTATTTGTTGTATAACCAAAGCATGCTCCCCATATATTTGATAAAATCCTTGTGTGAAGGAAATAAGGTCATAATAGCATGTTGACAAGAAATTTCCAAATTGTGTGTAACTTCATGTATGCCAAGTGTTTGTTGAAATGCTTTAGTGATTATAATGGTGAATGAAAGTCCATTGTCATGGTTATTCAAGAATGGTTATGTTTAACTTTTATGTTATCAAGTTCTGGGGGTATTTATACCCGACAAATTAGTTGCAAGTCTAGAGCCAGTGTCAGTTTCAAGATACTCTCAATCGAGTCATGATCGGTAGAATTCAGACAGTTACAGAACTTAAGGAAATTCAGTAGTATTTAGTATTCAGCTTAGACTTAAGTGACACTCAGTAAGCTAACAAGAATTTAGTAACATTTAGCCAGATAATAGAATCCAAGTGGCATTCCGTCAGATAACAGAACCAAGTGAACTCAGTCAGATCAGTCAAGAAATATGAACAGTAACAAATTTAGCTCAGTCTAAGTTCAGTTAAGAGTCAATTTAGAGTCCTTCAGTTGGGAGTAGGAACTAGCACCTAGTGAGTGTAGGGATGACGGCTTCCCTGTTAGAGAGGTAAAGTCGTTAGTAACAGTCCCTGAACACCAGAACTGCATAACCAGTGCAGGACCAGGAGTCACCCGTTAGATTAAGCCTTGACTATCATACTGCCTTAGGCTTGACTTTCTGTTCAGGGTCACCCGTTAGAGAGGCTTGATCATAGTAGAGGTCTTTATCCGTGGAACAGTATTGACACCCTTCCAGCTGGGGTTACAGGTTGGACCCCACTAGATCAGATTCGGGGCATGTCGGTTAAGTGAGAACTCCCACAGTTACAGTTCAGTCTCAGTCATCACAGTAGCACTCAGAAATCAAGACTGTCAGATATGGTTATTCAGCTCAGTGAGGAACTTAGATAGTTCCATAGATTCATAGACTACCTACTAGAAAGGCCTGGTCTCACATGAAGTTAACCAGTATCATTATTAATCGATTCAGAGATCGCCCGCTAGATAGGCCTGATCTCAAACTCAGATTCAATCATTTCTTATCACTATTACTAGATTTGAAGATTATCCGCTAGATAGATTTGATCTCAGTTTCAGTCAGTCGATATTATTAAGCTCAGAGTTCAGTTATTAGTAGACTCAGTTATTCAGAATCTCAGTGTTAGTAAACGCAGATATTAGTATTAGTAAACTTAGTTGTCAGAAGTTCAAGTGTTTAGAAGGTAGTATTCAGTCCATACATGTATCCTTATTCAGTACTCTCATCTTATTCAGTTAAGTTATGTTCATGCATATGCCCTTGCATTTAGCTTTACCTCAACTAGCATACCAGTACATTCAAAGTACTGACACATACTTTTTTCTTGTGCTATGGTGTCTTATACCATAGGTTCAGAAGAGCGAAGCCAGGACACCCTTAGCAGTCCAGACTCAGCCAACAACAGTTGACTTAGCAGTGAGTCCTCATCATTCGAGGATGATCCTTATTTTATTATGGCACTAGACTCAGTTTATTTTAAGTAGACGGATTTAGTTGGGGACATATCCCATCAACTCCACAGTTCAAACAGTTTAGAGGCTTTTCGGACAAATGTATCAGTATTCAGTTTTCAGTTTTGAGTATTTTAGACGTTTTGAACCTTATGGAAAGTTTCCACCAATTTTCTGCATTTATTACCTATATTATGCAGTGCTCAGGTACAGATATCAGAAGAGGGTTAGCTTGTGGTCCTTAGGGTCATGAGCACCGTGTAGCGTTTCAGTTATAGAAAATTGTGGCATTACATTTATCCTGAATATTGTATTTCATTTTCACCCAAGTTAATTCTTTTTTTAATCAAAATGCTAAGAGCTTCGTAATATCTTCATATAGGTTTTCGCAGTTCAAGATGCATTTCAATCCGTGAACTATTACCAAAGTTAAGTTTACTTAGCAAAAATATAATATTAGAGGCATAAAAAAGGACGGTGCAGTGCACTAAAGTTCTTTCTATGTCCGAAGTTCGGAAAAGGGTCGTACTATTGTAACCTCCTGATCACATGACAACAACTTTACTAGTTATTCCATCGCTCCCTTTCTAATCTTAGAGGCATAGACAACAATTAAACATGTAAATAGAAGAAGCATCAATATATGGTGCAAAGGGAAAAAGTTAGGTGTTATTCCTTTATGATATAATGTTAACCATGTAATTTATATTATAGTATTATATTTTTATCCCATGTAAAGACTATTTATTATATTAACAAAATCTTTATTTGAAGAAATCATTGTATTAACACGTGTAACCTTTACTTATATAGTAGACAATTTTGTGTATGGAGTATTTTAACTAATGCACGAAAGATTAAAATTGTCGGTTCTTATAAGTAATAAATTATTGTTCACAATTAAAGATGAGGTTGGACAAACATTTTGATGATTGTAGCACAAGATTAAATACAATTTGATCTTAATTATGGGAATGATAATGTTCCAACTTCTTGTGCTAGTACATTTCGTACGTATTGAACGGACCAATTAGAGATATTTGTTTCTGTTCTGAATATTAATAAATGATTTCTCTTGTCCATTACATGTACTTATACTCTTAATATTGATATAATTATTACCATCTATGTGGTTTGATTTGTCATTTTAATCTATTAAAAGGTGAGACTCTTTTATGAGTTAGTATATTCCTAATAGGCTGGATGATGACAAATTACTTAGTGAAATATTAATTTGTTGATAGAATCATGTCTCAGACACCCCTTTATGGTTGCTTATAAGTTTTCACGTGAAAACCATGCAGGTGGATTTTACATCCATCATGTAAAATAAGTTAAGCATCATAAATAAGGAATTAAATTAATCAATGAGTTAAATTTTTTCAAAGAATATAATTTAATTGGTTGATATCAGTAATTTTAACACGGGGAGTTAAATAAGATGTAACGGTAGATTTCAAAATTAAATCGAGGAGTGCAATTACAGATTTTTAGTGAAATAATTTGTAATTTATTATTTTATGATAATTCTTTCATCACCAAACTAATATCATAATTAGAAGTCTCACTTAATAAATTTGCGATCCCTGCTATACCTGATTAACTAATCAATTTTGAAAAAAAGAAAGGAACTTACTAGAAGAACTAATATTATTTACTGGTCTTCTGGAAGGAAAATGATGTCTTCTGACTTTAAATAATACAAATATTTTGGACAATTGAAAATATTGAAAAATTTTTAGACAATAGAAAAGGCTGAAAACGTTTAGACAGTTGAAAGGCTGAAAACGTTTGGGACAATTGAAAGACAAAAACGTTTGCCTCTTGTTTTTCCATTCTTTAAGAGAAAACAAAAATAAATAGGGGTTTTGGTTCAAAAGATGATTATCTTTTCTTAAATCTAAAGCACTTCTCCACACAAGTTTGATAACAAAAGTTAGTCAGAAAATAATAGAAGACTGAAGCCCTGGAGGTCAAGGCAGAGAACGAATTGTGTGAAAGCTTCAATAGGTAAGTAGCTTTTCAATTTCTTTTGTTGATTTATGTTATTAGATTATATGTAAGTTATATTGATCCTGTAAAATTGTTGCTTCCGTTGTGCATGTTCTAACAATTCCATCTTAAATTTTTTGTCGAAAGACTAATTATTATTTGCTTATTTTTCTTCTCATAAACTTTTCTTCTGTTACGTCGTTTTGTATTTTAATCATTATTAATGGATATTAAGTAGCCATTTGGCCATGAAAATTATTTCATTTTTTTCGAAAACTTATTTCACATTAGTAAAAAAAGTGAAAACAAGATGCGTTTATCCATGAAAATTCCAAATACAATTTTGAAATTGCATTTGGAAAAGTGAAAACAAGTTTTACTTAAACCTGTCAAACGGGTCGGGCTGACTCATTCTGGCCCTTTTAATCCAGCCCAGCCCGGTTAGCCGATGGGCTATAGGGCTGCCAGTCTAGGGCAAGGTCGTCCAAATTGATGGGCCCAGTAAACCCCGCCCGGTACCAACTTGGACCAGGCCCACCGAGTACTCAACCCACTAATTCTTTTCAAAGAGGCAATTAGCCATTCTTTTTGGGCCCCAAAAAGTTCAATTGGACTATGGGGCCAACGAAATTATAGCTGCTTGGACCCCAACGGCCAATTGGCTATTTAAAAAAAAAATTCAAAAATTTTCTATAAATACCCCAATTAAAAATTCATTTTCCATACAATTCGCATTCTCTCAAATCTCAATCTCTCTGAAATATTCTAAATTATCTTAGAGAAAATGGTCGATTACCCCCCCTCCCCAACCTTTATTCGAAATTTCAACTACACACTCAATCTTTAAAGGAGACCTATTACCCCACTAAACTTCTTTTTACCGAATTTATTACCCCTAGTTGCTGACGTGTCAATGGGCGTGACTACACTGTCCATGGGCGCGTCAGTTGACTCTTTTCACTTTAAATTTTTTTATTTTTTAGTTGCCACATCATTATTTTTAATAATATAATAAATATTACATTATATTATATATTAGTCAATTCTCTCTTGTCTTTCTAATTAAGAATTTCTAATTTCTCCACTTTATTAAAGTGTGTGTCCCAACAGCCTAAATTCATCTTCTTCGATGAGACTCTTTAGCCATTATATAGCAAGTGTAAAACACTTAACCTTCCCATTTTACTTCTAATTATCCAAGATCATCGAAAATTTTAAAATCAATATTGTCCCTTATTTCTAACTTCAAGGTCGTCGTAAATTTTAAAATGGGTATTGTTCATTATTTTCGACTTCAAGATCGTTGAAAATTTTAAAATTCTCTACTGTTTCTAACTTTAAAGCCATCAAAAATTTTAAATTCACTATTATTTATTGTTCCCGGCTTCAAGGTCGTTGAAAATTTTAAATTTGGTATTGTTCGCTGTTTCTGGATTTAAGATCGTTGAAAATTTAATAATTAATATGGTCATTATTTCCCACTTCAAGGTTGTCAAAAATTTTCAAATTCGATGTTGTTTATTATTTTCAACTTCAAGTTCGTTGGAAATTTCAATTTCAGTATTGTTCATTATTTTTCACCATCCCGCCACCGTCGCCACTACCAGATTCACCATGAAATTTCAGAATTCCTCCTTAACTCTTGAATTATGATTCTTCAATTTGTATATAAAATTATGACATTTTGAAAATCAAATTCTTTGTTAAAATTCAAAAATGACAATAAATTTCTCCACCATCTCCGTCGTCGTTCCTACCACCTGAGACAACTGTAGTGTCGATGAATGGTGGTTTCTCCATCAAATCTTACTCGTTCCATTTCAAGATCAAGAATATTCCAACCCCTTTTAAGATCTACTGCCAATATACCTAACTAGTCTAATGATTAAAGAATAAAACACCTTTAGAATCTCAAAACAAGAAAAAGACTCAACCTTTTCAAGAATCCAAAATCTGCATAAAGGGCGTCACCAAAACTAATTATCTTTTTCAAACTAAAGCTTTTTCACGAATCCAAAATCTGCATAAAGGGTGTCCCCAAACATTTTTTTTTCAAACTAAAGCTTTTTCAAGAATCCAAAGATAGTAAAAGGGTAATCTTGAAACTTTCTTTTTCTACCCAATTTTGGATCAAATGTGAACAAAAATTGAAAAAGAAACTTGTGTTATGTAAAGCAAAAGACACGAACTTATAACAACAATAAGATGATTGCTTGAAAAACCACAACCAAAAGTTTAGATTAGAACAAAAATCTTAAAAAAAAAAGATGAAATCTTGGTTTAGAGATAAGAGAGAGAGTAGAGAGGAAGATGAAAAGGTTTAGAGAGAAGAGAGAGGAGAGAGGAAGATTAAAATGAAAGGATGAAAGAGTTTTTTATTTTGTTTAGAAATGAAGAATATTGGCGTGGGCCCAGGCACGTGGAATGCACCGATCTGTTATTACTTGGTTTATGTTGACACATGAGCAACTAGGAGGTAATAAATTCAGTAAAAAAAAGTTTGGGAGGGTAATAGGTCACCTTTAAAGGTTGAGTAGGTAGTTGGAATTTTGTCTAAAGGTTGTGGGGGGGAAGGGAGGAATAGACCATTTTCTCATTATCTTATAAAGTGCTCAATTTTATTTTTTAATTTTGGCGATTACAAATACAAGTGAAAGTTTTCTAAAGTCGCAACTTTCAAATACTTTCAAAATTTAGTATTGTCATTCCATCTCTTACTTTTAATTTTTAATTAGTGTATTAATTATTGAATATTTATTTTTATTATTTTGTGTATTGTGAATATTTTTTAGTTTGATTTATATTATGGATAAATTAAGAAACATCGGTAAAAGTCTTAACAGTTTTTATTTTGGAAGTGATAGTGGTAGTAAAAAATGAATTGGTGGCGGTTTCAATAGAGGTAGTTCAAGTAATAGATATACTCGTGTGCCTCCGATACCGTTTAGTTAACCTTTTGAGGAAGAAATAGGTGTAGGTGCTTACGATAAGAATTATACAGAAGCTCAAAAAAATTAGGGTATAGAAGAAGAAAATAAAGTACATGCGGTTAATTTAGATGAAGATAATGAAAATATTGGTGAGACACCCGCAATAGACAATGCTAATATTAGATCTGAATAGGTTAATCTTCCTCCCCGTCCTCCCCATGCCCCAAGAGCTCGTAGAAAAACTAGTATTGCATGAGAATTTTTGACGGAAATAAAAGGACAAACTAAGGTACAAAGCAATATTTGTGAAATTATATATGGGCATAAAAGAGGAGGCAATCAAGGAGGTGCGGGTTCGTTGATGAGACATATAAGAGAAAATCACGCTAGAGAGTTGCTTATTGCACAAGGTGGTGAGGCTTTTGGTGTGCCAGCACAAACTAGATTAAACCCAACATCCGGTCAATTAATTAAGAATTATAATAAAATGAAGGACCGGAAAGAAATAACAAAAATGATAGTTGTGGGTTGTTTGTCTTTCACCTTTGCTTCTTCTGATGCTTTTATTCATTATATTCAAGCAATTTATAATTCTATGTTTAATGATATTCCTAGAAGTACTTGTCGAGCCGATATTTTTAGACTCCATGCAAAATATTTTTATTATTTATCTACATTATTAAAAAATATTCAATGCAGAATTGTTCTAACTTCTGATCTTGGTTGTGCTGTTAATCAAAATAATTATTTAACCATTACTTGTCACTGAATAGATAATAATTTTATTATGCAAAAACATATTCTAGCTTTTTTGTATGATGAAGATCGTAGACATACTGGAAAATTTATTTTTGAATCTATTACTAAAGTTGCAGAATATTATGGTATTGAAAGAAAAATTTTATGTATTGCTTTTGATAATATATCTAACAACAAGGTTGCTATTGACAAGTTAAAAGCTGACCTTTTTCCGCCGTTACCTGAAATACTTCATGTTAAGTGTGCTTGTCATATATATAATTTAATTGTAAAAGATGGTCTTGAATTTTTTTAGCTTTATATTAAAGAGGTCCGGCTTGCTGTTGGCTTAATTCAAGAAAATAATCGAAGAGGTAGACTGAGAGAATTTAAAGTTAAATATGAACAAAATGGACTTACGCCAATATTAATACTTGAAGAATGTGATACTACATGGAATGCTACTTATTTCTATTACAATGATTTTTAATCAATTTTGTGGTTCTTTTTCTAAGTATAGGCTACATGATTTTGACTGGGCTGTAATTGATGATCTTGTTAAGTTTTTGAAAAAATTTTATATAGCTATGATTGAATTTTCAGGTGCTTATTATCCTATTATTTGCAATACTTTAGCTCATTTAGCTGACATTTCTTGTTTGCTTAAAGAATATAAGAATAGAGAAGGTTACAAAGAAGCTGTTGGTGCTATGTTTGCTAAATTTAAAAAGTATTTTTGTCCATTTCCTCCAATTTACTTGGTTGGTGCTTTACTAAATCCATATATGAAATATAATACTATGTGCGACTTTAGTTCTGTTTTTATAATTCCTAAGAGATAGATCCTGAAGGACAACCAAATTTGTTTACGGTTATGAGTGATGTGGACATTTATATAGAAGTATTATATAACCATTATGCCGATTTACTTGATATAGTTGTACCGAAAAATATTACTCCAACTGTCGCTCCTCAAGCTCCCGAGGAGCCATCATCTTCTAAAAGGCCGGCACATAGTGTTTTTTCTGATTACTTTTATGATTTAAATATTTGAGTCAGGGTTTCTCCTTCAACATACAACATAAATTATTGGGAGGAGCTTAAGTATTATCTTCGATAGCCGATAGAGGATCATAGAGCAAGGATCAACGCATTGGGTCGGTGGAAGAATAATGAAAAATAATATTCTGTACTTCTAAGATCTGCTAGAGATATATTGAATGTTCTAATGTCAATCGTTGCATTGGAGAGCGCTTTTAGTCAAGGACGACGACAACTTGGAGACAACCGATACTCATTGGGAAGCAATGCTATGAATGTTCTAGTTTGCCTTTGAGATTGGATTAGAGCGGAACGAAGAAACCAAGGAATGGATTTGGAGCCAAAAAACGAACAGAATATTGAAGAAATTCTGACTTCAAGGGAGAAATCAGCACAATCAAATCCAATGCATGATTTTGCCCCCATTGATTTTGACTATCCTATGGCAGTTCCCGTTAATATTAACATGAACGAGTTGAAAAAAATGATGCGAAATTTGTAGATTTTTCATTCATGTTAATTATAAGTTTTAGATCATTTTCCAATCAATAATATACAACATTCATTTACTCCTTACTTTGTAATTTTTTCATTTAAATTGAATTTCTTTTTGAATTAAATACTTTTGATATATTACTATCAACCTTTACTCTAAGTAATAAACATAACAACCGTATATACACATGTATTGTACATATATACACAAGTTGTATTTTAAGTAGTATATATTCTACATATATGTCTATATATTTTCTATAGACTAAAATAGTATATATTTAATGTGTATATGTTTTCAAAGTAGCGTGTGTGTGTATATATATATTTTATATATGTTGTATGCATATTATTTCAAGTGGTATTTTAAGTACTATATATTCTACGTATATGTCTATATATTTTTTATAGACTAAAATAGTATATATTTAATGTCTATATGTTTTCTAAAGTGGTATATATATAATATATATATATAAAATATAAATATATATAAAATATAGAAATTATAAAATATATATATATATAGTGTATATATGTTTTATGTATATTGTTTCAAGTGGTATTTTAAGTAGTATATATATTATATTGTACGTTTCTTGAAAGAAAATCTACAAAAATATTGTCAGATCCTTTAATATTTTCAATTTTGAAAGTATAAAATGACAATAATACCTGCCACCTGTGTAACTTTTTGTATTACGGTTCTGATGGTAGTTTATTGAATATCAATCCTGATATTTGTGTATTGTCTGTTTTAACAACAAATGATTTTGGTAACAGAAATGTGAAAAACATTCGTATTCCTTTTATTACCGCTAATAATTCCTTTTCATTTGTGGAATAATTAACTTCGGCTTCATTAAATGTTCCACTAGTGTACCTACAAATTTCATTTAAATCTGTCTGTAATAATGCTCCCAAATGATAGTCGGAGGCATCAGTTGGTAGAACCAAATTATCTTCTGGTTCTGGTAATCTAAGCTTTGGTAGCTTAGCACATTCTTCTTTTAATTTTTGAACACAAAGAGTACATTAGTCCATCCAAATCGATTTGACTTGCGAATGAGTTTTTGCAAAGGATTTCTCTTTTTTGCAAGATCTGGAATAAATTCTCCTGCATAATTCAAATAGCCAAGAAACTTTTGTATTTATTGTTTTGTTGTTAGTTTATCAGAAAATTCGATTATTTTCTTTGAAATACGAGCTTGTAATTCTATTCCATTTTTTGAAATTATCATTCCTTAGAATTCTATTTCATTTTTGCTTATTTCAACCAATAATATTGAGGCCGTTTGAAAACAGGGTGACATGTGGAATTTTAGTTCACTTAATCAGTGAAATAACCATCATCATACCAATAGTATGGATCATCAGCACTATCCACATACGAATAGTCATGAATAGACCATTTTTCTTGAATAAGATGATCTATAATTTTTTCAAGAATTTTTTCTTGTAATTCTTTATTAAATTTTATCACCTTTAAGATAGTGACTAATATTTTTTCATCTAAGAAAATAGTATAATAACTCATTAGTCAGTATAAAGAATAAATTTCTTTATTAAAATCTTGTAACTTTGACACAGTAAACCTGTGTTTATTTTTTACTATAAGCTCTGTCCAGAGCATCAATAATTTTATTTTTAATCTGTTAATTTCAGAATTATTTGAAGTATTTTTTAAACGAAAGATTTTCTGATTTTATTTTCTTAACTTTGTTATATCTTGGTTAAGAGTTTTTATAATTGTTTTGGATTCTCAAAACCTTCTTCTAAGTTTCTTTAATTGTGGTTGTACCACTCTCATGGTGATAAGTATAAACAATTCATAATTTAATATTCCCTATAGGTACTTAGTAACATGTAATATGTATGAGTGCATAAGGTGGATATGAAGACAAATTCTTCTTATGCTAATATGTTCATGAATGATAGAGTTTATGTATATACCTTCTGACTTTCTTTTTATATTGGTTGTATCAACACCGAAGTGTTTCTCCTTCCGGCTATGAAGAACTATTTAGCCTATTGCGACTCACTGTCTGAGGCTACTATTTCTTTCTTCCTCCGTCGAGGCTGAAGATCACAACCTTCATTTTTCACCGACATATAATATTATCAAAGGGTATACAAACAAACTTATTTTATTTCATGAATATATTATAATATAAGAAAAATCTTTAGTTAGATCTTCCTTATACTCACATACAAACTATTTGTTACTTTTTCCTGATGGGAGAAGTGTTTCTTACTCACTCATATAGAAGATACCTAACATTTTCTAAGAAAGAAAGATTTAGATAAATGTAGTCTACCTCCTAGTTTCTCCTTCCGGCTATGAAGAACTATTTAGCCTATTGCGACTCACTGTCTGAGGCTACTATTTCTTTCTTCCTCCGTCGAGGCTGAAGATCACAACCTTCATTTTTCACCGACATATAATATTATCAAAGGGTATACAAACAAACTTATTTTATTTCATGAATATATTATAATATAAGAAAAATCTTTAGTTAGATCTTCCTTATACTCACATACAAACTATTTGTTACTTTTTCCTGATGGGAGAAGTGTTTCTTACTCACTCATATAGAAGATACCTAACATTTTCTAAGAAAGAAAGATTTAGATAAATGTAGTCTACCTCCTATGAATTTCTATCTCTCCTTTTATGGACACAAGGAGGGGTATAATTATAATATTTATTTTCTTCAGGGTCATCCCTTTAAAAGCGATTATTTCTCTTCTAGTCCCTTATAAGGATAAGAGATAAGATTCTTCTCCTCTCTGATTGGCTGCTTTTGGACCGTGGGGTCCAGTCTTCTTTATCATTTTGTTGTCTGGTGCCAACAATCATGTTGGCGTAAGTGCTTTTGCTTTACGTCTTTTTTTCCATTACTGGATTTTTTACAGCTGTAAATTACATCTCTTCAGACATCGATGAGCTATCGTCATCGTTTCTTTTGAGGTGTTTATTTTCTAAGAATTTGCATGACATAGACCATGTTTCTGGAATAGCTACAAATTGATGTGTTTCAAACTCAGTGATTTTGTCTCTTAAGACTGCTGATTTTGACTTTCCTTTGGTCATTAGTATCCAGTGTGTATCTCTGTTGAGGACTTTGTAATGTTCTTCATATTTATTTTTAAGGAGGTTGTACACTGCCTTCATCCCTAATGCCCTTCTGGTTTGGATTCCTTTTTTATTAAAATAAGGGATCCTTTTATCAACTCCTGTTGCGTTGATATTAAAGTTTCTTAATTTTTTCATTGTTATATAGTTAAACGTGGAAAAATATAATTGATCATATTGAGATTCCATTGTTATACTCTCTTTGGCATAATTTTTGATTGAACTAGTCAAATGTATTGGTAGTCCTTCTAATTCAGATAGATCTGGTATATAATAAACCCAGTCTAAGTAACCGAATTCAAATAATTTGACCATGAAACCAACTGATCCTCCTGGAAATATGGAAATCCTTGGATATAAACTTTTTGTCTCAGTGACTTCGAAAGTTTCTCCACAGACTTCTGGCAGATTGTAAATTTATTTTGTAAACGTCAGATATTCTTCTTCTTTGGGATGGATTTTTCCTACCTGAAAAGAAGCAAACTATTTTCTTGAAGAGAAGTTAGTTCTTTTTTCTGATTTCTCAGAGGTTATTTCAGTTTTTACTGATTTTACTACTTCAGAGAAATTTCTCTGTGCTCGGCTTTTATCTTTGTCTGATGACTCGGCTATCGGCATATCCGGGCTTACCATCAAGATGTTTTTGGCACTAGGTGATAGTGAGACATCTCTTTCCACTTTGTTAGGGAATTTTTCCTGTGCTCGGCGTTTGGCTTCGTTTGAAGACTCTGCGATCGGCATATCCGGGTTTACCGTCGAGATGTTTTTGGCACTGGGTGCAAGTGCGATATCTCCTACCACTTTATTAAGAAATTCTCATCCCTTGGGTCTGGTTTACAGATGTTCTCATAGAAGTTGGAATTTTGTCATATTTTCAGCTTGATCAGTGTTAAGGCGACTTAATTCAAATTGTAATTTCTTTACCTTTTAAGATAAGGATACAAGTTCATCTCGAATGCCAAACAACATGTTGCTCTTTTAATTTATGGCTTCGTTAATGTCATTTATTTTTTCCCATATTCTGCTGACCTATACCTGAGTTCTACTGTCCATATTGGACGTTTCTTGAAAGAAAATCTGCAAAAATATTATCAGATTCTTTAATATTTTCAACTTTGAAAGTATAAAGCGACAATAATACCTATCACCTGTGTAACCTTCTATATTGTGGTTCTATAGTAGTTTATTGAATATCAATCCTGATATTTGTGTATTGTCTGTTTTAACAACAAATGATTTTGATAACAGAAATGTGGAAAACTTTTGTATTCCTTTTATTACCGCTAATAATTCCTTTTTATTTGGGGAATAATTAACTTCGGCTTCGTTAAATGTTTCATTAGTGTACCTACAGATTTTATTTAAATCTTTTTGTAATAATGCTCCCCAATGATAGTCGGAGGCATTAGTTTATAGAATCAAATTATCTTTTGGTTCTGGTAATCTAAGCTTTGGTAGCTCAACACATTCTTCTTTTAATTTTTGAACACAAAGAGTATGTTCATAAGTCCATCCAAGTCGATTTGACTTTCGAATGAGTTTTTGGAAGATTTGAAATAAATTCTCCTGCATAATTCAAACAGTCAGGAAAATTTTGTATCTCTTATTTTGTTGTTAGTTTATCAAGAAATTCGATTATTTTCTTTGAAATATGAGCTTGTAATTCTAATCCATTTTTTGAAATTATCATTCCTAAGAATTCTATTTTATTTTTGCTTATTTCAACCCTCTTTTGGCTTAAAATAATTTCATTTTAACACAATTGTTTGAAAATTCTTTCAAATGTATTAAGTGTTCTTGGTAGTTTTCTGAACATACCAAAATATCATCTATGTAAACAATTAGGAAATGTTTCTCGAAAAATATTTTATCCATTTTTCATTGAAAAATTCGTGGTGCATTTTTAATCCATATGGCATTACTAATCATTCATAATGTTCATTAGGAGTGCTAAATGTTGTTAGAGGGACTGATTCTTCTGAAAGTTTAATTGTCCAAAATCCATTTTACAATCAAATTTTGAAAAGTAGGTTTTTTTCTTTAGCAAGGTTAATCAAATTGTTTTTATTGGGGATAAAATATCCATAAAAAATATAATTTTTATTTATCTCTTTATAGTTTATAACCATTCGAGCTTTTCCTCTTTTTTGTTCTGCATGGTTTCTTACCGTAAATGCAGGACTGTTGTGTGGACTTCTACTTGATCTTATTAATTTAAGATTAAGGAGTTTTTGTATCTGAATTTTAAATTCAGTTTTATCTTCTTCGTAATAAAACATTGGTTTAACTCTTATGATGATACTAGAATCTTTAAGAGTTTAAGACTGTTTTTTCATGGTTATTATTCTATTTTTCTAATGGGTTTTCTCAATAAGAAACTTGTAAATCTTGTTTTATTTTCTCTAGATTGAGACATTTACAAGATTAGTTTTTAGGGGTATCCAAAATTTTTTTTTTAAAGATTCCCTTTTCTTTTATCAAGCTATAAGGATGGTGTTTCCTTGGGATTTTTATAAATTGATTACATGGTGTTTTAAAACTAACCATGTATATTGTTTTATGATAATTTTGAAACTGTTGTATAAAGTTATTTCCTAGTAATAAATCAGTTTAAAGTTTATCATATGCAAAAACATGTTTTATAGAAACAATTTTAGATCCTAAAACTATTTCTACATTTTCCTTTTCGTGTGTTAATTTTTTTATCACCAGTAATATCGATAACAGAGGTATTAGACTTATTAATATCTCAATTTTTTATTAAAAAGGATTTTGCTAAACTAGCTTCGGAGCCATTATCTATTTAACAGAATAAAGTTAGTTTTGTTTTGTAGGTTGTAAATTCTACGAATACTGATACTCTAAAGAAGGTTTCTTTAGGCATTAAATTTTGGGAATAAGATAAGTTTTATCTCCTAAGCTTATTTGGATTCCTTCTTTTTGGATATTATATTGATCCAAGCAATTAAGAAATATTCCTCCTAAAATTATGATGTAATCATTTTCATGATTACTAATATAACAAGGAACTCTTATTCTAATTGTTTCAAGTTATATTGACAATTCTACCATTTTCGAACATTCGTAGTTATTTTTTTCAAAAGTTTTGTAAATATAAGGCTTACCTTGAAAGCTAATTAATCCGTCTAGAATACTTTCCTTGACATGATTTGCTGATGATTCTGACTGTATTAGGATTGTTTGTTTGTTCCATTCGCTTCCGTTAAAAAATCTTCCTAAAACTTCTGTGACATTGTTAGAGCTTTCATTGTTAAACCTCATGGAATTACCTTTTCGTATGGAGTTTCTCCCGTGTTCTATGGAGTCTTGGATTTGAAGTAGTGGAACTTCCTATTTCTATAGCCTTTCCCACATGAATTTCATATTCAGTAGGAATATTTGGTTGTTGAATTTCCGTTCAACTATTTTGGTTATTCCTGTGCATTCTTGGTCAATTTCGACCAGACTTTTATTTTTATAGACATTTTCATAATTTGAATTGGTAACCGTATATAGAGCTTGATAATAGATGCTCATAATATGATTATCTGGTTTAAATAAATCTTTTCTTTTTACCTGAAAGTGCAATATTAAAGCTTCGTTAAAATTTGCATCTTTTAATGATATACAATACCTGGGATAATAGGTGGATAATAATTTGGTATAAGTCAAATTTTCCTCAACAATACCTAGGTTATCTTCCCCGGTATTAATAAATCTTTCATTTGAAAGGTTAATTACTATGAGATCGTCTACTCCTTCTTTAAAAGTGGATTTGATCATTATTTGAATTCCTCCGAGATGAACATAATTTATCTTTTTCTTATTCCTTTCTGAAATTTTTTTTTTAAAATTTGGTCGATCATAGGCTTGTTAATAAGTTAAGCTTATGTCTGCCAGTAGTTTGAGTGACTTCAATCACTTTTTCCAAATTTCTGGTATTCATGATAGGAGATTTTATTTCTTGAGAGAGTTCTTTGGAATCTATTGAATATACTATCTTCCATTCGAAGATTAAATTTTAATCTTTGAATTTTTCTTAACAATTCTCGACCAAATGTTGCTTTTAATGCATATCCTTTTTTATTTTCTTTAGCCTCTATAAACTGAGTGGTTTCTTCTATGTTCTCAATTTCTTGATTCATTCTTCTGAATCAGTACTTGATTCTGAGAATTCTTCATAGAGTTCTATATAAAAGTCTTCACTTTTAATAGACGAAATTGACTCTAGGTCTGACTCAATTTCTTCTCTATCTATTTTAGATATTTTAACTCTTTTCTTGTTATATTCATAACTTTTGTGGCCTTCTTCTCCACAATTATAGCATTTGTATTTATCCGTAGATTTCTTTTTGAAATTTCTTCATTTTTTAAAGTACCTTTTTTCTTGGTACATAATTTTTCTTGAAAATATTTTTCCTTTTAATTAACTCCTTGGTTTTTCTCTTTCTTTTTAAAGGATTTCTTTCATGACATCCCCACTAAGATGTTGCTTCTGTGTCTTCACAGTAAATCTGGGTACCAATTCTTTTAGTTTTTCTCTGCATATTATGTAACATACAAAGCTGGCTAAGTTTTTGATTAAGGAAGGCAACCCTTATTCCTAGAGAGTCATGCGTTTGATCTTCCTTAGCATATTCTCCTCTAAAATAGCTAGCCCAATATCCTGATAGCTTTTGATAATATTTATCTATGTATGGAGTCATGTTCGTACTACTATCAAATAAATTGTAGTAGTATGTTGCAAACTAGCAAGTCTATTCTTGAATATGCTTCATTTTACAAATTTGAAGTTTTTCTAGCCATTCTGTGGCTAGTAGCCTTTGCTTTTCTTTTCCTTTAGAAATATCTCCTTGGCTTCCTAGGAATTCAACTCCTACATATCTTACTATTTAATCAATTTCCGCTTGAATTGATTTGTTAAATTGCTCTACAGCTTCTAATTTAAATATTTTTTCAGTTTTCTCTGATATTTCTTTAAACCAATTGTCTACCTTTCTAGTAAAGGTGTTTGTGGCTATCAAGTATTTTTTGTCACTGTTGTAATTGATTCCTTTTCCTAAGATGAAGAATAGTTCTAGGTTTTTGGCCCAGAATTTCAGAAATTCTCCTGGTTCTCTTTTACAGTCTAAATTCAGAAACTGGGTAAATCCAACGTCTTTTACTGGGAGTCTGTTTGGCATTAATTTAGCTTTAGAATTCATATGGTATTGACTATTATAATCTTTCCATTTTTTAGATTTAGGTAGGAAATTACTCCTTGGTACTGGCTCGTTGAATGAGCTTCCTTCTTCTTTCGGATTTCTAAAGTTTCCTTGAGGTCCTCCTGTATCCCCATGGTTCGTATGAACACGATAGTTTTGATCATTAAGATCAAGCTCTTCTAGGGCATAGACTAGTTCGTGTAGTTCATTCATTTTCTTTTACTTCTTTAAAATCTTTTTTAGAAGTAGAAGCTTCTTCTAATTCTTTATTTTTAGAATTTTTTAAAATTTCTTCTAATTTTTCTAATTTTCTTTGTCTTTTTTCAAGAAAGTTAGATATAATTTTTCACCAAGACTACCTTTCTGATATATTCCTTTGTTGGAAATTCTTGAAGTAAAGATTTCATTCCTAATTCTTTATCAAAATTATCTGTTTTTTCGATGAAATTGTTTATTTTAGATGGTGAGCTATTTTTAAGGATTTTGATTTCCTCTTCTATTAGATTTACTTTAAGGACTATATGTCTTTGCATATCTAAAAGATCATTTAGTTTTTCTAAGATTTCTTTATTACTCATTTAAACAAATTGTGTTCTACTTTATACTCTAGGTGTCAGATTTCCTGTTCTAGTTCAAAAATAATTTTCTTTTGGAAGAATAATGACTTTTTACAAACTCCTGCAAATGAATTGTAAGCATAACGTTCCTTTCGGAGGTTAAACTCTTGCTTTAATTATGGTAATAGTTTGAAAGCTTTTTCTTTATCCATAGAATGGGTTATAACTAGGTAGTCTAAACCTAATCTTGTTATAATAGGTGGTACAAACCTACTTCTTCTAGACTTTAAATGTCCTATTAATTTTGCTTCTAAGTTAGATATCACTGTGATTAGATGATCTAACTTATGAGGATTTTCTTGTGTTTCATTTAATCATTTATATTCTAAATAGTTACTATTTAGATTTCTTTTGGCTTCTCTGAAAGCATGTATATTTTTATATGGTCTTCTCATATTGAGATTAGATTATTTGGTTAATTTAACAATAGGCTCAATAGTTCTTCATAGTCGGAAGGATAAATACTGCAGTGTTGATACAACCAATATAAAAAGAAAGTCAGAAGGTATATACATAAACTCTATCATTCATGAACATATTAGCACAAGAAAAAATTATTTTCATATCTACCTTATGCACTCATACATATTACATGTTACTATGTACCTATAGGGAATATTAAATTATGAATTGTTTATACTTATCATCATGAAAGTGGTACAACCACAATTAAAGAAACTTAGAAGAAGATTTTGAGAATCCAAAACAATTATAGAAACTCTTAACCGAGATACAACAAAGTTAAGAAAATACAATTAGAAAATCTATCGTTTAAAAAATACTTCAAATAATTCTGAAATTAACAGATTAAAAATAAAATTATTTGACGCTCTGGACAGAGCTTATAGTCTAAAAGAAACACAGGTTTTATTGTGTCAAAGTTACAAGGTTTTAGTAAAGAAATTTATTCTTTATACTACCTAATGAGTTATTATACTATTTTCTTTGATAAAAAAAATATTAATCACTATGTTAAAGGTGAAAAAATTAAATAAAGATTTACAAAAAGAAATCTTGAAAAAATTATAGATCATCTTGTTCAAGAACAATGGTATATTTATGATTATTCATATGTGGATAGTGATGATGATCCATACTATTGGTATTATATGGTTATTTCACTGATTAAGTGAATTAAAATTCCGCATGTCACCCTGTTTGCAAACAACCCCAATATAAGCTTGCACTTTCAGATAAAAAGAAAAGATTTATTTAAACTAGGTAATCATATTATGAACATCTATTATCAAGCTATTTATACGATTACCAATTCAAATTATGAAAATGTCTACAAAAATAAAAGCTTGATCGAAATTGACCAAGAATGCATAGAAATAGCCAAAATAATTGAAGCAGAAATAGACTTTAAATGTCCTATTAATTTTGCTTCCAAGTTAGATATCACTGTGATTAGATGATCTAACTTATGAGGATCTTCTTGTGTTTCATTTAATTTTTTATATTCTAAATAGTTACTATTTAGATTTCTTTTGACTTCTCTGAAAGCCTGTATATTTTTTATATGGTCTTCTCATATTGAGATTAGATTATTTGGTTAATTTAGCAACTTGACTTTGATACCAATAATACTGGGGCAATCTTTACTCCAAGAATTTCCAACAAAGGAATCTATCAGAAAGAAAATCTTGATGAAAAAATTATATCTAACTTTCTCGAAAAAAGATAAAGAGAAGAATTAGAAAAATTAGAAGAATGATCCATACAATTGGTATGATGATGATTATTTCACTGATTAAGTGAATTAAAATTCCGCATGTCACCTTGTTTGCGAACAAGTAACCTATTGTAGATTCTACAGCATAGCAATGTAATCTAGTATTCGTAGAATTTACAACCTACGAAACAAAACTAACTTCATGTTGTCAAATACATAATGACTTTTATATATATATACATATATATATATATATATATATATATATATATATATTTATGTATATATCATGTATATATGTTGTATGTATATTGTTTCAAGTGGTATTTTAAGTAGTATATATATAATATTATACGTATATATGTGTATATATTTTCTATAGACTCTAAAGTCTAAACTAGTTTATATTCAAAGTATACATGTGTATATATTTTCCAAAGATATATATATTTAGTGTATAAATATTGTATTTATATTGTTTAACGTATTTAAAATGTATATAGGTGTGGATATATAGTGTATATCGAAAAAAATATTTAGTTATTAAGTTTTGATCGATTTTGACCGGTCAAAACCAAGCCTAGGTTAAATGGGTCGGTCCCAATTTAATTTCACATTTTTCATTGTTTTGGCCCGGATTGGACTGGCCCGTCAAATTTGACCCAATATCGGACCATTTTAAGAGGGCCGGTTCCGGGCTGAATCGGACCGGCCCGTTTGACAGGCCTAGTTTTACTTGTTTTTATTTTTTTCACTCATACTTCTCTCACAAAATTTCAAAAATAACTTTAATTTATATTCATGGCCAAATAAAACTTTAACTCCAACTTAAGCTCCAACTCCGATAAATTATGATTTTCATGACCAAACGGGGCCTAAGAGAAATTGATGTGATGCCCATCCAATTTCCTGACCCAATGTGATATTGACGTAATATTTTTGACGACCTCTAAAAGTTTTATACCCTTTCTTTTTTCAAAAGAAAAATTGAGAGAAAAGGATGTATTTGGTACGAAGAAAAATGTTTTGGTTCATGACAAATATCATATCCTCAATATACTTTTAGATAATATTTTGAAAAATCTTGATTGTAATAATATAGTTTTGATACTTAAATTATCATAATCCATGTTCATGCACACCGACATGTATTATTTGATTTGATCAGCAAATTTCATGGATATGTTTTTTAGCTATATTATCATCGATTTTAAAGTGCGTGTGTTATTTGAATTTGCTGCCCCGTCTTATACAGGAGTGATACCATATTTTTTTACCTCACTTTTTAATATTAAATTTGCTTAAAATGTTATGTACGCCCATTTTCAAAAAATCCTTCAAATGAATTAGTACTAATATATTAAAAAAATCTTTTTTTATTTTGCAAGAAAAAACATGAATATTTTAATTTTTTAGTTTGCAACAGCATACCAGCTATGTTTCTTCTAATAATTTAGTGATGTTTTAAACGAGGATCAATATATGCATAAGTTTTGCCACAAACGAAATGGACTAATTAAGCATATAATGGAAAAAGAAAAGAAAATTTACGTAATGTGTTCCTAATTAGACTTGAAATAATCAATTTGAATTAAATTAAGTTTAGGAGTAGACTTCGAGTTATATACGGTTCGGTTCTCGTTACTCCTCAACAACTCTTCAATTATTCATTAAAATTAATATTACGTTATAATTACTTAATTAGAGAAAAAGGAGAGGAATTATCCATTGCTTGATTGCCAAGAAGACGATACATATGCCATTTGATCTTAACGCTCATGATCTTGATTTTGTTTAAATGCTTGAACCATGCATCAAAGTTACGATTAGACAAATGTCATGATCAGAGGAGACAGATCTAAAATTTTAAACTTGTGGTTTTCGATAAAATAAGCTACTTACTATGTAATCTATATTTGTAATCTACATCTATATCTATCTATAATCTATAGATATGCAACACCCCGATTTGCTGAATCGGAACGCTACACGATGCTCATGACCCCGAAGGACCACAAGCTAACTCATGACTGATATTTGTACCTGTACACTGTATAATATGATATAATAATGCGAAATCATGCACTGAAAGGCCATAAGGTTCAATACTGAACATAATCTGAATGATATAACATCTGTGTGGGGTAATAGAATACCCAAAACAAAACTATAAACACTGAAGTCTGAAACATAATAGTCTGCATCTAGTCTGAAAGCCTCTACTGTCTGAATAATCTGAATAAGGAGTTGATGGGACATGTTCCCAACTAACTCCAACTAATAACTAATTAATGAAATAGTGGAGAAATAATCATGTCCTTAAAGTATGAGGACTCACTTCTATTCTGACTGCTGAGACTGGAATCTACTGTTGATCTGGAACTTGTGTCTCTGAACCTATGGTGTAACATAAAAAGAAAGCACCATAGCGCAAATGCGTCAGTACAAAAGAATATACTAAGTATACGTGTGAGGTAGGCTGAATACATGGGGTTTACATGCATAAATGATAAAAACTGACTAACTAATATGAACGTGAGATTGCACACATGAATACATAGTAACTGAGATTGTGAGAACATGATAACTGAATCAATATACTGATGAAATGAATTTACTGATACCCAGCATGACTAATACTGGAGTTCAGAT
This sequence comes from Capsicum annuum, assembly GCF_002878395.1. Classification (NCBI taxonomy): domain Eukaryota; kingdom Viridiplantae; phylum Streptophyta; class Magnoliopsida; order Solanales; family Solanaceae; genus Capsicum; species Capsicum annuum. The sequence continues at coordinate 22,564,358 of NC_061113.1, read as the reverse complement.
AACTGATATAACTGATAACATGAGTGACTGTGTCTGACAGTCCTAAATCTGATGGAAATATCTGAGTTTCGTACTATGACTGAGTTGATTGTATCTGACAGTCTTGAAATCTGAAGAACTATTTGAGTTCTTTTACTGAGACTGATACTGAAACTATGGGAATAGTTATTTAACTAACATTTCCCAAATGCGCTATAATAGCTGAGCTGGGGTCCAATCTGTGCCCTGACTGGAAGGGTGTTAATACCGCGCCACTGGTAAGGACAATTGTGGGTACCCTCATCTGACAGTGTCCTTAAAAAAAATAGTGGGGCCCTCATATGACAGTGCTTATCCACCTCATCAACCCTCATCTGACTGTGTTGATGTCTCAACCTATGCTGGCTACATAGTTCTGGAACACAAGGATGACTGCTAAGAATCACACCCTCATCTGATAGTGTGTGTTTCCATCTTTAGGTTCACTCGGTGCTAATTTCTACTTCCATCTAAAAAGACTGAACATGATTGACTGACTGTACATGGACTGAGTTTACTGAATTCTGTCGAATAACGGAATACTATTGATATTAGATAACTGACTGAGTTTATGAGATTATTGATCTTACTGAGTACTGAGTTCATGAGATTACTGATTTTACTGAGTACTGAGTTCATGAGATTTCTGAGATTTCCTAAGTCACATCACTGACTGACTTCTATGGAACATGGCTTGACCGAGAGTATCGTGAAAGCATGACATAGCTCTAGGCACATAGCTATATGACAAGGCATATACCCCCAGGACTCGATAAAAGAAAACTGACAAGGCATGTCATTCTTGAATACATAACCAACATCAACAATCCATAATACTTCTTAATCATAGGAATAGAGTTCATAATTCATAATGCCATAAATAAGGGATTTCATGCTTCACATGGTTATCATAGTCTTGATCATGGAAGGGAATGCATATAACATGTACATACTTGCATGATTTCAATATCATGAACGTTGCATAACACAACAATCAATACACAACAAGAGCATCGAAATTGTGTTGCATCATAAGGGTTAGCATGGACTTGTCATTTAGATACTATTGAGTCATAAGGAACATGATTCTATCATTCTAGGCATTTTATCAAACACCTTACATGCACACTTTATAGCATGGTGAAATTATCAATTTAAGAATCTAAAACTACCCAAACTCATAAGTTTTCAATCAACAAACTCATATACTTCATGGAAAGTCATAAAGACATCATCTTGAAACATAAATAACAACTATCAACATGAACATGATAAAATCACAACAAACATATCACAATAGGTTATTTAAAACATGATTTTTGAACTCCGTGAATGAAAGGGATCCGTGGATGAACACTACGCATACCTTAGTTCGTGATTTCGTGAATATTGATGGAGAGATTCTTGAAATTTGACGATGAATTCCCTTGAAATTGACCTTCTATGAAAACCCTAGGACTTGTTCTTGAGAGTTTTTGAGAGTAATTGAGTGTAAGTTGTTGAATTATGACCAAATCTCGTGTTATAAGGCTTATATAGGTGGAAAAATTGTCCCTTTTAATCCTAGGACACGTCTTTAATTTTTGAGAAAATTTTTCTGATTTTCATCCTTGGCGCGACGCACCACTATCGCGCCAAGTGACTGGAAAAAGACAAATGGGAAATTGCATGGTGGCGCGACGCGGAGCTATCGCGTTGCCACCTTGTCTACGACCTGGAAGTTTGGTGCGACGTGCCACTATCACGGAGCAACACTGAAAATTGACAATTGTCATTTGAGCTATCTCTGCGACGCGCTGGAGCCTCAGGTGATACACTGTCTCACTAAAAAGGCTCTAACTCTTCGCCCGAGTGTCGGATTTGGATGAATTTTATATCGATGGAAAGCTTATTGAATTTCTCACATGACAAATAGTGAAAATCTTGAAAATTACTCATGAAATAATCATCATTCACTTTAGAAACTAATACTAGGCATTCTTGGGACGAAATTAGCTAGGAAAAAAATTCGGGGTATTACAAGATACTATCTATAATCTATAATCTATATCTATAGTCTATATCTATAATCTATAATCTATAATCTATAATCTATAATCTAGATCTATAATCTATAACCTAAATATATAATCTATATCTATAATATATTAAAAATGTGAAGATATCTATAACCTATATCTATAATCTATATGTATAATATATTAAAAATGTGAAGACCTTACAAAAGTGATTCGAACTTTTTGTCATTCATTAAAAGTCTTCGCTTAAGATAAAATCATTTTTGCACCTTTATTTTATCAAATTATTAATTAATTATTATCTTTATAATAATTTAAATTTAACGAGTCCTAGCATATATAGTAAGAGGTATTAGAAGAATTATTAAAGAGTCCTAAAATATATGATAAGAGATACAAGATAATTAATAATTAAGAAGAATTACAATATATAATAAAATTTATTTAAATAATTCATGTTTAACATATGAAAAACACTTTTTTTATAGGGTCACCATGAGTATAGTTACTATTTTATATCAAAAAAAATTTTACTCGTTCAATCCTTTTTTAATTAAACTATACACAAATTATTTAGCACTTTTAAGTTCAGTTGGTCAAAATCATAATATTTAACACTTTTAAATTAATTAAAATTTTAACTTACATATAAAGTAATTTATGCAATTCTATTTAAATAATAATTAAACAAAAATATGATTTTAAATTTAAAGAGTCCTAACATATATGATAAGAGGTATTAGAAGAATTATTAATGAGTATAAGAGGTATTAGAAGAATTATTAATGAGTGCTAAAATATATGGTAAGAGATATAAGATTAATTGATCATTAAGAAGTATTAAAATATATGATAAAATTTATTTAAATAATTCATGTTCAACATTTTTGTTTATAGGTTCAACATGAATGTAGTTAATATTTTATATATAAAAAAAAAATTGACTCATTGAATCCCTTTTAATTAAAGTATACACACATTATTTAGCACTTTTAAATTTAGTTGGTCAAAATCATAGTGTTTAACACTTCTAAATTAATTAAAATTTTATCTTACATAGAAAGTAATGTCTACAATTCTATTTTAGTAATATTTTGAATAAAAATTAGCAAGAAACATGCATCTTCTTCTATTTCTATCTTTCTTGATTGCTTTTTATTAATGACCATGAAGATTCTATATGAATTATACATAATTAATAATTGATTAATATTGGAATTCTCCCGTCTTGATAGTTTTTGTGTTTCTTTTTCAGATGAAAATTGTGAAGAAAAATTGAATGAACCAAGCATATTGTTGCTGAATAAAATAGCCAAAAAAAAAAAATCAAAGGTTTTATCTCTTTTTTCATTTTTTTCTTCTTTGTTTGATTGTAACTTAGTTTGATTTAATTATATTTTGATATATTATTCGTTAGTATTGTAGCTAAATCTTTGATCAAACTTATTTGTTGAATTCAAGATATAAATTTATAGTTATGTGTTAAATTTGGATATGCAGATAACGTCAGATATGCAACTCTATCTTATATTTCGTTGTTGTGCGTGAGTTTGTTAGTTTCATTGTTTTCTAAATTTTTTTAACAATATTAGATGTTTCAAACATTGTGAGGTTCTTTGAATGAAAGTCTAAAAATGAATAAATATTCGATGAGATATTTGAAACGTCAAGCCATATGTTTCACATTTATAATTCTATAAATTGAAGCTAATGTATAGAGATTTACAGTTTTTGAAATGATTTTCTTTGTCTTAATTTATGTGGCATAATTAAAATTTTGAGTTTCAAATTATTTTTTTTTATTGTGAAAAAAGAATTAGTTGAGATACAAGAAAAAATTAAACATTTGATAAAATATTTATTTTTATAATTTAAATAGATATAACATGTATTTTAACATCAATTGCTAACTTTCAATCATGTGTTTTTCTTATAAATATATTTTCATTGATCAAGCAAGATACACGTACAAAACACATACACTATGCTGTAATAATAAAAAAGACAACTCTCATTAGGGATCGATCAATTCCATGTTCACAAGGAAACATAAGCAATTCAAAGTCCCTTCTATGAAATCAAGCCAACCTTCAATTTGTATATGCATATGCATGGACTCCCATCTATAAAACAAATAAGGAAATGAAAGCCAATCGACATCTACATCCTCTTCACTTCGAAATGATGTTGTTGCTCGGATGTGTATTCATTCAACAGGGTAGATGAAAGGCAAAGTTTTCTCTATTGTCGACGCATGTTAATTTTTGCAGAATCAATTGAGTTTTGAGTGTTTTCACTCAAGACGTTTACAAGTCTCACAAACGTCATGAAATTAGGCCAATCGGAGACTTCTTCACCTCACTTGAATGCAAATCAGAACTCCTTCGCAGAGATAAAGACATTTATATACATGCTATTGTAACTCCATGCTTTTAGTTGTCAATTTCACCGATCTCTCTTCCCCTTGACGGATTGAGCTCAACAAAGAACTAATACCACTGTCTAAGAGGTTGAAAGAAGCAGATCCATTGACAATTTGATGAACATATTGAATTTTCATGCTTCATATTTCATAATTATTACCATTAAGCTCATAGTTTTTATTAAGTTCGGCGACAATATTGTTTACAACAATTGACATACTTATTAATCGAGGTGATTAAAAAAATTACAAGCAGCAAAAAATTAAAGACAAATTTAGATAGCAAAAACTTTTCAAAAATAACATGCAATCATACGGACTGCAGAAAAAACATTCTGCATTTTTTATTTTTAAAGTATTGCTCAGTGTGCTGATTATAAAGGAAATTATCCATCTTTGCTTTCACGGATCACATGGCAAAAAGAATTAACAAATGTGTGGACTCAATTTTTGAGAAGAGTAGTGAGCACATTAAATTTGCACATAAGTGATCCAGTCCAATCTCCTTCATTTGCACTCTAAATAATCTGTCTTGGCCTAAACCGGATTTTAAGTAACACTGTTTTTGAGTTAGGCTACCGTTAAAACAAAAAAGCACGTTTTGCTTTTCCCTCAAGGAAAAGAAGAAAGAAGCAAGAAAGTTCCTCTTTTCTGTCTCATTCACCAGAAGGAAACAGAACTGGAAGCTTGTAATTTTTTGTTTTAAAATATATATATATACGACGACGTACTTGGCATCAGGAGAACGGTGATGGAAAAGGTGGTGGTAAAGAAGGCGAAGGTAGGTGACGATGGTATAGCGTTAGATTTTGAAGTAGGAGATGAAGCTGTTGAGATAATCAAAGCTAAGAGCTTTTCCCTGCCATGTCCATTGTTAGTGTTTTCGCCGACTACAGAAGGTTCCTATCCCGTTTTACTATTTTTCCATGGATTCTGTCTCCACCCCAACTGCTACAAGTCCCTCCTCCTACATATTTCTTCCCATCAATATATCGTTGTTGCTCCTCAGGTACTACATATACTTCACATGAGTGGTGGACTTACCATGATTTTTTTTTCTTTTTTTTTTTGATTTCAACAACCAAGAAAATACGTACATACATACATCTCATATTGATTTCATGAGTATATTGACCTCACTTTGGTTCATAGATATGATCTGCATATCAATTTTGAACCCAATGAAAGATCAATATGAAGTTAAAATGAGTAACTGATCAAAGGAATGTCATAAAAATAATATGATAAAGTCTGGTGCACTAAAATTTTCACTATGTAAAAATCTATTCTATGGAGCCTCACATTACATTTCTAAGAGAAGTCATGAAGAAAAACATTTATAGTGTTAATCCTCAGTATAACTTCCACACATCTTGGAAAATGAAGTCGGTCATACCAAATTAAATTACACACCAAAGTTTTCATTGCTATATATCATGTCCCAAGCAATTGGATTATCATTTTCTAAGAATTGCTACGCATCTGTGAGGTTGAAATCTCAATGCCTATATTGGTAGTAATTCCTTTAATATGATACTTGAATCTCAAAAGTTATTTCAACAACAACTAGGCCAGGTCCTGTCTATGTACCGGACAAGTTAGTGTGGATTGGATTGTCCAAATATATGTGAGTGCCGATTGGCTATATGAAGTTTCACTGCCCATATGTCCTATCGATCTATTTGTTGTTGTTTCAACTCAACATTAAAAAAAATCAAGGCCAAACTATAATTAATTTCTCTATATCGATCTTCCACTGCTGGGTTGATATCTAATTTATAATCAATTTGTTTTAAAAAAATGTTGCAGTTTTCTCCTATGACATCCCACAGCGAAGTGAAAAAAGCAAGAAAAATAGCAAAGTGGTTATCAACTAACAATCTCGACTCCATCCTGCCGCAGAAAGTTCTTCCGGACCTCCTCAAAGTTGGCATCTCCGGCCACGGGAGAGGCGGTAAAACAGCATTCGCCTTAGCTTTAGCCTACGGATCAGGCAGCAAGGACGGATCCAGCTCTTCAGGTATGGGTCCCGGGAACCTATTTGCTTTTGCTCTACCTTACATATGCATTAACATTTTAATAAAATTCGATTGTGAATCCAGTTATTTCTTGCATATTCATTTAAAATTACTGTAGAAACTCATAAACTTCAAATTGTAGGTCCGCCTCCAACTAAAGAAAAACAACCCCCTCTCAAATTCTCAGCACTCCTCGGAATTGATCCAGTTGGTGCAAGGTCCTCCGGTTTCTGCTCTCCAAATATACTCAAATTTATTCCTTACAGTTTCAATGTTTCAGTCCCCATAGCCGTAATTGGTACCGGCTTATCAAATCAACGAGCTTATGGTATATGTCCGCCCGGCGCACCAAATGGGGTTAACCATTCTGAATTTTTCAATGAGAGTAAGCCGCCTTGTTACTATTTTTTGGCTAAGGATTATGGCCATGCTGATATTTTGGATGATATAAATAGAATGACAACTTTAATGGGCATTATGATGAAAAGTGGAAAGGGATCAAAGGATACTCTAAGAAGGACTATAGGAGGGTTATTTGTGGCGTTTCTCAAGGCTTATTTGGAAGGTCAAGAAGATGATTTAATTAATATTGTTGAATCCCCTGATATTCGTGCTCCGATTAAACTTGATCCTGTTATATCTATCGAGGAGTAATTACATATGATCGATACTCATGAAACAAATAAGAGATTATTTCCTCTTAATACTTTCCGGGGGAGTGTATTGTAAAATATAATACATGTATTAGTTAATTTGTATTACTAGTATCTTGTTTGGTACTCTTTTTATCTATGTATAACTAATGCAATCATTAGTTATACATTTTATTATGTATTGAAGTGTGTATTAGTAATACACTCTATTTACTATGTATTAGTAATACAAAGACTTTTAACACATGCATTAATTTATTAAATGATCTTAATACCCCTCAATTTCACTCTCAAAATATTTCACCATTTCTTTTCCCACCATTTTAATTTACAATAATGAATCTTTTCAAAACATTTCCCACTATTTTAATTTACAAAAATGAATAATTGATTTAAATAACTATAACATATTTTTGTTTTGCTCTGAGGGTCTTTAAAAAGATTAAAAAACGTTGAAACTATTTCTTAATTTTACGTCTTGTATTTTATTTTTGTTTCGACTATGTTAATCCATCGGTGTAACATTTCTGCACAAAGACGAAGGTTTTACAATTAATCTTAAACCTCTATATACTAGTTCAACAATACTAATTATGTTTGAAATAGAAAAAGAACTTTGTTGCAAAAAAGTATACAAAATCAAAGAAGGGTATTTTTGTAAACAAACATTTCTTTTATAGAAATTATGTAAGATGTATTATTTCTTATACATCATACCAAACAATGTATGAGAAATAATATATACATAACTAATACAAGGATTACTAATGTAAGCATTATCAATACACTATATTTTGCATTGTTCTTATACACTCTACCAAATGACCCCTAAGTGTGTTGATGTTTGCGTTCCTGCAGCTGTATTATTTCGAAGACAATATATGTTAATGTATATACATCTTCAATAAAAAAAATGATTTCTTATCCTTCTTTTCTTTTCTGGGCGAAAGATCGTCGCATGTGACTTGCATTTTCTTCGGGCATAATACATATATAGGGTACTTAAATTTGGCCTTTACTAGCAAATAAGCACTGTAACTTCCCATGTAAAGAGTTGGATTATCCAACTTTCTTGGTTATTACTAGGAGGTTTGATTTTATGTCCCCACCTTCATGTGATCTTAATTTTGTTAGATAATAAACAGGGTAGAGGTCCATGTCAAGCCCCTCCCTTCCCCCGTCCCTGCCGCCATCTCAAGGCAGAGTTTAATAATAAAATGAATACTTCAACTTTGAGTTGAACATCTAGAAATGTCAATTCATCCCGGTATGTCAATTGAATAACTCAACTTACAAAATAATCATTTAAACACTTGCAAAATTTGTGTCACATTAGCATTGGGTGTCCACATACATAATATAGACAAGTTATAGTATTTATTTGCCAGTAACCATAGGCCTGTCCCTTCCCTCGAGTCCATCAATGACTCGAGGCTCTCCTTCTCGACTTAACTCTCTCTCCAGAAGCAGGTTCTGCATCTCTGACCTCACGGGATCTATTCAGCACCATCTGAGCAAAAAGAGTGAAACATAACTTAAAACACAAGGTATACAAAAATTTCGCACGATAAGAAATAAAATGAGGAAAGTTTTCTAAAGGCATTTTATAGCCTCTTGAAGATAGATACGGACGTTTATGTATCGATCCGCAAGACATTATTAGTCTCATTCTTACACCGTTGAGACCAATGAAACCTGTCTGCTATAATACCAATTTGTCATGATGCAAAATTCATAGGTCATGATGACACTTATTGCGGCGAACCTTGATAAGTAAGCCTATCACCCAAATCAATACACAAACGGGAAAAAGACAATAATAACCCCAAGGTAAGGCTCCTAGAATGAAGACGAACCATACAAGTATAATAAATGTAGAAAGAAACATAATAATGCAACCATAATTTCCACAACCAGGTGTCAACTGTATAAGAACGTATCTAGTATAACTCGAGTCCAAGGAAATACATAAGATATCCAAATACAAGAGAAACTCTATCTCTGAAGTGAAAATAAAGACATAGTCTACAAAGAAGGGTAATAGAAGACATTCGAATGCCAGGAACGTCAACCACTACCTTGAAAGCTTTAGATATTTCTCGAATCAAGCAACGTGGAGCGCACCCAATCCTGGATCTGCACCAGAAGGGTATATGAGGGGTGAGTACGATCTATTTGTACACAGTAAGTATCATAGGCCGATCGAGCAAAGTAGAAAATAAAGTACACAAAATAAACACTAAGAGAATATCACTTGCAGTCAGAAAATATCCCACAACGATATCCCACAACGCTTGCACAAACAATTTTAATATATACATAACACATATATAGCAACAACAACATCAGGTAGAACACAAGAATACATTATATCACATACAAGTAGGAACATGGGAGAACATGCATATATAAGATAGTTAGGTACAATTAATGAAAAATAGAACAAATAAATGTATGACAAGTCAATATGTCAATTCAATCACAACACAAACACAATAAAGAAAAACAATGAATAAGATGATGATGATCCACGAGGTTATCGCACAATCTCCATATACACAACATTTCTTTCCGTGAAGATACTCGATGTTGTGAGTACTGTTGGGTGAGGTGATGGAACTTCTTTACAAGTTCAAAAGAATTCATTGGGACATTTTGTCTTTCGAAGAGGGGGTAGATATTGCATATCTTACAATTTTAATTGGTGACATAATATTCATCTTACAACAATTTCACGAAGAAAATTACGTGATAACTTTATTTTCGTAGCTATTATGCTCTTTCATTATTAAAATCTAATTAAACAATTTAAGAAAAAAGTCACATAAAAGGGGGAGAAAATGAACGAAAGAGATATGTCATATCACTCTTCTTCATTAACAGAAGGTTAAATATCAATAAGAAAATTCATTTGACCATCTCTCCCCATTAACTATATATTGTTGTGCTACTCATTGTTTTTGTAGCTTTTTAAAATCTTTTCTCTGAATTGTATTTTGTCTCGAGTGGAGGATCTATCAATTATACCCCACTATGTGGAAATATATTGGGCATGTTGTTGTTGCATCTCACCCCATTTTAGATTATGCACAATCTTTATATCAAATATACATTTTTCCTCCATTAGATCTTTTACAAAAAAAAAAAAAAGAAAAACTCAATCTTCTCATCATAAGTTCGATTTCTTCAAAAAAAGTTCTCCTTAATTAGCTACTCCTGCCACCTACATTTACCCATTACTTTCTTTGCAGAAATTAAAAATACGTGAAATCAGATTAAAGTTGGAAGAAATTAGAGTATTGTGAATTCTATCAAAATCAAAACATAATCATAAAGCAAATTTATTTTACATTCAATATCAGTAAAGTATCAGTGAAGAGAAATATAATGATTTCTTGAAAATTGAAATCATGTTACAACAACAATCTTCAGTAAAATAGATTTTATGGGTAGAGCATAGTGAATTCTAATCAGTGTGCCTGGTAGTGTCATGAATTAGTTAAGAGTATTGAATTTATATAATAGGAAAAAAGCTACTGAAGGAAAATGAATGATAATTTTTCATTCAATTATATTTGTGGTGCCATCAATTACATTTAATTAAGTTGTAACTGACCCATTTTTGTAAGAAAGAAACGTGGGTACAATTAGGATTCTAATTGAAAAGAAAAATTAAAAGGTCCATGCATTACTGCTCATAACTAATATATTTAGTCTATTTGGGAAAAAAGAAATCCAAGCAATATAAAAGAAAATAGAGACAATTTCAGGATAATAATTACAATTTTATAGAAATCAATGAGTAATTTTAGTTCGAAAATAAGTAAAAAGAACTTAAAAATTGAGACAAAAGATAAATACCTGCATTTTTAAGTCTTTAAATAATACTAGTGAATTTAACCACGCTTCGCCCGGTCATAAAAAATAATAATTAAAATAATTTCTTTGAAAATATAGTTGAGATAGAAGATTTTAAATAGTTTCTTATACAACACATAAAAAAGGTTTTAAGTTAATGAAATCATCAATAATATTTTCAATGATATCCATATAAATGTGTTTTCTATACATCAAATAAAAATTAGAATACATATGGTTACATGTGATTTTGATGACATACATGTATCAAAAAATTTAAATTAGCTAATATGTATATGTGAAGATACTATGTATTTCAAAATAAAAAGAAAATTTCAAGAAATATGATAATATTATTGATGGAAATAATAAATAGAGTTTGAAGATGAACTTTATTTTATATTATTTAATTAATAAAGACAGAAGAGATTAATTTCATATACAAAAATTTAAAGAATTATTTTTACTTACGAATGTTTTTATCATAGTCACATCTTAAAAAAAATGATAATTAACTTTTTTGGTAATTAAACTTTATGCTTTTGAAAAAAAAAATTTAAGAAAAAGCTCTCCGATACTTTTTATTTAAATTCAAAAATAAATATTTTCTTTTACTCATGTATGTATGAGTCTATAGTGTTTGTTATTGCATGTACCTTATTCTTTTTTGACTAATACATATTATATTTTCTATAGGAGTTTCACTCCCTCCGTTTGCACTTGTACATATGTTAAAAGTTGTCATATTCAAGTACTTGTCAAGTCAAAAAGTTTAGAAAGGGTAAATTTTTTTCTTTGACTTTATTTTTAACATTACTTATCATAAAATAAAGAGAGGTTTGATATATTAATTAAATTACACTCTCAATTGTTTTTTGTAATGACTCTAATGGAAAGGAAGAGAGTTATGATAAAATAACATATATTTATTATAAAGAAAACATTACACAAAAAATAGAAAATTTGTGAAATGAAGAAAAAATGAGAAATACTATATTAAATGATATTGTAAATTACAATATTTATTCGGGGACAAAGTCTCCAAATAAAAAAAAAGAATTTTTTATTGTTGATCTTTAATTTTTCTTGAATCGTAGAATATTTAGTTTGCTCATCATCAAACTATCAATTATATAGACCTATATCTTGCAGTTCTATATTATTTTATGATTTTTGATTTTTTTTCTCACGATATATTAAGACTGTTGAAAAAAATTTAGGAAACAAATTTTATTTGGTAATACTTGATATTGTAGAAATTTTCATGAACTCCTAATTATGACACCTTTAAATGAATAGAAAAAAAAATTAATAATGAAATTATGTTCCTCCATTAAAGAGGAATAAGAAATATGGAACATGAGAAGATTGTAAAGACGGATCACAAAATAAAAATAAGTTTAAAGTCGAAAAAAGACAAAATATTCATCAAAAAATGAGTAAAAAACCAAAATTAACAAAATAAATTTAAAAAATATTATTATCGATCATAGAAAATTATCACATCACCTACACTAAGCTCAATTTTATATGATAGATAAAAGAAAGTAACTAATTCTTTTATTTAATTAGTTACTAATGACTAATTTCTTGAATTGAAATAAGTCACAAGCAAGTATTGCTATTTATCCTTTTTCTCAATTTTTTTGAAATTTTCTTCATTTTTAAAAATTATCTACTAAGCTAAAAATAAAAATAAATCAAAAGGTCAACTTTTAAAATTGAAACTATCGTTTTTCATGCTCTTTCGTTTTCTGGCAATAGTCTCTAGAATGTTTTATGCACTTTCAGAATAATTTATATCTCAAATATTGTCAAGATGATTTAGTTGTTATAAAATTTTAATTAATCAAAAATATATTTATTTATTTTTTCTAGATCAATTACACTCTATAGACTTGAGAATGAAAAAAATTCTTTTCATAAGTCTATTCAAAATGAATTTGAATTAAACGAATTTTCAATGCGAATATCAAACACCACATGAGAATTAGAAAAAATAATGTTTATTCATTAAACCGTGTTTCATTATCTATAATAATTTTTTCTTTATTATTTATATCATACTCGATCTCAACCAAAATATTCGTATATCAAAAATCAATATGTGCAAATTTACAAAAAAATTGTCATTTAATTTAAGAAAAAAAATATGAAAAGTAAGAGAATAAATCAAATAAAGAAGTAGAATAAAAGAAAAAACAGATGATCCAAGTGTCTAAAATAATCGATTCTAAATTTTCCTAAAATCTTTTCAAATTTTACTTTATGAGAAATGCCTCAAATCAATAAAAATCAATTCTTTATTAATTAATAGATTAAACAAAAGAACGACAATACTTAAAAGATGTTTAAAATTGCCGTATATATAAAATATTGAAAAGAAAAGAAAAAAAAAAGATACATAGATAAAAGTTATATCTCACTCAAGTCCCAGTTATGGACATATGTTGCTTCTTCTTTTCAAATGGTCGAACATATTCAAATATCAAATTTGTGCAGGAGACCTTCTCCTCTATCTCCCACTCTCCTTTCCTTTTATTTCTTCAAAACTTGTAGTTTGAAAATTTCATAAACTCAATCTTTTATTAGTAACCTGAAACAGAAAAAAGGAGAGAGATATCAAATAAGTATATATTTGAAAAAAAAATGATATAATTTAAAGACAATTATAGAAATATTATATTTTAGATTTCAACATATGAAAAGTATAAAGACAAATACAGAAAAATAAATACCAAACACAAACACCCAATATCCATTACATAGATGGAGTTTGTCAAGTATGACTCTTCTTAATTATTTTATCATTAATTATTAATTTTTAATTTTTAATGTTAATAAATAGCAAAAAATGTTTTATTCTTAATGTGACTTTTAAACTTTCATTCAAACTTTTTGATTGCATGCTTTTGAGGTTTGATAATTAATAATTTTTTTTCTTTCCTTTTTTTATTATTAAAAATAAATTTAATTAAAATAAATTATTAGAATGAGGAAAGGTTTTAAACTAATGATCCTTTAATATTCTTAAATGCTTGATGTTTGAGCAATTATATGACTAATAAAAGAGTAATTATTAAATGTATTTTAATTTCTAACAAATTTTTGAGGAAAGCAAAAGAGAATTTTTTTAAAAAAAAAATTGAAAAAATAAATAAATAGGCTTTCTTGCATATAAGAGGTACCACATCATCATTCTTCCAATCTTCTTTTATATATATATATTTTCTAACCCATGCATATCTAACATTTATTTATAATGAAACCTACCTCTTAAATACAAATATTTATTACAATGACTAGGGGGTTTGGGCTATAGGTGACAAAAGAGTTTTAAAATGATGTGTAGGTGACACAAATCTTAATAATTGAGTGTAGGTGACAATTACTTTATTATGAATTAAGAAAGTTGGGTAATTTTGAGAATAGTTCAGAAGTTTTTAAATTTACACTTTGATCCAAATGTTTACCTAATATAACGGAAAACGGAGGAAAAAAGGCGTCTTTCTCTCTCTTTTCATCCATTATTGTTTTTTCTCTCTTAGCGATTTTTGTTGTTCATTATTACTTCTGTTCTATTCATCATCTTCCGCTTTATTATCATCTTCATCTTCTTTTTGTTGACCATTTGTTGTTGTTGTTGTTACCGCTATTGTTGCTATTTGACCAATTTCTTACGTCAAATTTTATTTCGTACATCACTTTTCACTTTTGCATTACTTCATAGGAGACTTTGGTAAGTCAAATTATGATTTTTAGTTGAATTTGTCATCTGGGTAACTGCTATTGTGTTGTTTTTTCAACAATATATAACACGCGAATATAAATGCAACTTAAGAGTCATCTGTTTAAAATGATCTGTTTCAATGGAATACTCATAAATTGAATTCGTGTTTATGGTTTTATAGTGCCGTAATATGAATCGAACAGATGAGTCATCTATTACAACATATGATCCATCTATTGTAACAGATTAGTTATCTGGTGCAACATGATAAAAATCTGTTGCAACAGATTAGTAACCTATTGCAACAATACCTAAAATCCATTCCAACAAATGTGTTATCTGTTGCAACAAGGTAAATATCTGTTGCAACAGATTATTAACCTGTTGTAACAGAACCTAAACTCGATTCCAACAGACAATAAATATCTGTTGCAATATATTAATGACCTGTTGCGATAGAACCTGACCTCGATTCTAACAGATCGTCGTCTGTTGCAACAGGTAGTTCATCTGTCGCAACAGGTTAATTATCTGTTGCAACATGTCACTCATCTATTGGAATCAGCTTCCAAGGTGTCTCAGTAATGTAACATCAATCCCAACAGACGCTTAATCTGTTACGATAAATATATAGTCTGTTGCAACATATGATTCGCCTGTTACGACAGATGATCAGCTTTAGGAGCGTAACATAAATCCCAACAGGTAAGTAATCTGTTGCGACTGATTACACATCTGTTGGGATTCATTTACGACACTATGAATCACTATTAACTTTTTTTAACAAATGATTTTATTTAGGTACCACTAATGGAGGGATCAATAACAATAGGGGTGGATTCACTACTAAAAAATCTTATTTTAGCCATGCGATTTAGTGAGGGACGTTCCTCACTAATCAAGATTTAGTGAGGACATCCATCGCTATAAGGTGTCTTGTTAATTTGAGCCTTGCTAATTATTAGTGGGGGAGACCTTTGCAAAGTAGTGACGGACTCCGACACTCAATCATCACTATTTTGATCTCACAATTTTTCAGAAAAATATAATATAGTGAGGGATGTTCCTTACTATATTAAAAATATATATTATATTAATTTATAATTTAGGGAGGGACGACCCTTGCTATATTAAAAATATATATAATATTAATTTATTATTTAGTGAGGGACGTCCCTTGCTGTATTAAAAATATATATAATATTAATTTATTATTTAGTGAGGGACGACCCTTGGTATGCGAAAATTAATAAAAATTATAAATTTAAATGTACCGAGGGCTATCTCTTGAGGCATAGTATAGTCACCATCTGCCTAACTAACTCTGCGAAATTTAAAACTAGATATTTGAAGGGCACTTTCATAGTTGCCAGGATATTTTCCATTTCTAAGTTGTTTGCTCTTAGTACCTCCATGGCTTTTTCTCTTTCCAGTATCTCTGGTGGCTAAGAAGGAGGGAGGGGTGTATTTTCTATCTTCAAAAATGGGTTCTCTATCCTTAGGAAGGTAGGTCCATTAAGGAGAAGGGATGAGTTTTCGAGGGAAAAAGAGGGCAAGGTCTGAGCTGCTTGGAGCATGGTTTTTTGTAGCATCTCTGTGAAGAGAGACTTTAGTGGATTCAGACCCATGATGGTCATCAGAGCAGTCAACCATACATTGTTTTCATAAGAAGCTAGAGCTTGGTTCAGTCCCTCCTTTATTATGAGGGCCAAATAGATTGGGTTCCTGTGGGTTATCCTTACTGGAGTCTTATCTATCTCCATTCGTAACTTTGCAAACATTTTCTGCAGCCTCATCTCCATCCATGATGATAAAATGTGTTCTAATGGGAGGGGTTCAGTTGTGAGCTCCTCTAGATTGAGAGGTGGTATGTCTAGTTTTTTGAGTTTTTTCTGAATTGGGGGGAGCTAAGTTAGTAGGAGTATTTTGGATAGGGAGAGTTAAGGGGTGCATGGTAGGGTCCATAGACCCTGCACAACCAGTAGTAACTGGGAATTCAGTTTGAAGCTTATCTATAGACTGTACCGGTAGCTTCTCTTTTGACTTCAAGTGCTAGAATTTAACATGATTGGGTGTCAAGTCCATGGCAAAAGGAGTCTCAATAGAAGAGCTTAAGACTCAAAGGAATTACCCGTTAGTGAATCCACTAGACTAGAGGGAATCGGCCAGCCGCGCCCTTCCATTAGCAGTGAGCTTTAGTCGACCAGAGAGGCTACTCGGGCATGGGTGAAGGAACGAGAGGGGCTGAATTGGGTCTTCTTTTTAGGGGAAATAGGCCTTTTAATAATTTGTTGGGCCAGTTGGTGTAGGGGCTTTTTGTAAGAGAAATGGGCCCAACTTTAAGGGGTCAGCAGATGAAAAGTTAGAGATTTTGGGCCTAGTTATATTCGACCCCAGGGGTAAGGTACCCATCTGGAGAGTGTGGCCCAAAGTCTTTCATCCATTCACAACAGGTCTAGGTCCACCGGAGGGGTTTCGCTGGCTCCTTGAGAGGATTTAAGGTCGAAGAACTTACCTGTAACCGTGTCAAAAATTTTAACCTGGATGTGGGGGTTATGCTGCAATTTTGGTCCTTTTTCAAGTTGAATTGATGATTTGCTTTCCAGTCCTTCTTCCTTCCAAATGACACAGTCCTCTATTCCTGGACCTCTGGTTGATTACCAGAAGTTTTGTCTTCCTTATTTGAGTGTTGAATTGGTGTTGTTATTTTAGCATACTTACACCTGGTAGCGATGTGTCCAAGTCGGCTGCATGCGGTGTACAAGAAACCTTCTCATTTATAATTGATTGGATTATTGGTGTTGTCCTATGGTGACTAATGTGCGTATTGGGTGTCCATTGGGATCTGTACAAATATTTTGGCATATCGTCCGCTCAAGGTGGAGAAGGTGCATGCATCAATTTTTAGAAGGCTACAGATTTTTCTTCCTATTTTCTCTAAAATCTACCTGTCATAAAATTCAATTGGAAGGGAAGGCAATTATAGCCAAATGGTGGTGAAAGTGATCAGAGAGTTTTGCGGGACAAAGTTAGGTTCCCATTTCCTGGTGAAAATGAAGGATCTCGCGATAAACCAAGGCTCTCCGTGGAGAATTTTCCTTTGGTTTTCCTCTAGCAATAGTTTGACTGTGTAGAAATATTCACTCAGATCTATGAGTGTCAAGGATTCGTTGACTTTCCATAGATCAGAGAGTTTTGTTCAAAGATACTGGTGATTGAATTTCCTGCCCACACTCTTGATAACGATGGAGTTCTTTCAGGGGGCATAAAGCCTGCTTTTCTTCTCAATAGATAGGATGATGGAGTTATTTTCGACTGAAGAAATTGGGGGTTCTTCAGGTTGGGATTTTTCATCGTAGTAGGAAGATTGTTGGAAACTTTTCTCTAGTATGATTTCTTTGTAGGACAGTTTTTCAATGGTGCTCTCTTTCTCGGGGACTAAACTAAGATCTGGAGATTCCAATGGGATCCTCGAGTCTTGGTTTTCTTGCTGGGAATCCGATGAAGCCATGGACCGGGATTGGGGGTTTAAAGTTATAGTGTGCTTTGAATGTTTAGTGAAAGCTAGTCTTTCTCTCTCTAGACTTTGGTTTTTAATTTTTGCTATTTAGTAATTGAGTTTATGCCTAGTAAAACATAAGTCTTTTTAGAATATGAAGTTTTATCCGAACATAGCTTGTGAGATTTTATGATATGAAAATATAAAGTTACTTCCCGCAAAAAAAATTCGAAGAGCCAAAGTTTTCCCATTTTGTTGTATGTTTTTATGTTTTTTGTTTGTTATACTATTATTTGTCCGAAGTCAGAGGTCTATTGAAAATAACTTTTCTATTTCATCTGAGGTAGTGGTATGGACTACGTACACATTACCTTTCCCAAACCCCAATATGTGGTAATACATTGAGGGATCGTTTAGTAGAGTGCATAAGAATAGTGTTGAATAGAGGGTATTGATAATGCTTGCATTAGTAATGCTTATATTAGATATGCTAGTATTAGTTATTCAAACAATATTTCTTTTACACTCTTTGGTTTGATGTATTAAAAATAAAATACAAAATATAGTTTTAATCAAATAGTTTTTATTTAATAAAATACCCTTTATTTAGCACTCTGCACACTCTTTCCAATCTTGTGTCAAAAATGAAAACTCTCCACTGAAAAGTTCAGACACCAAAACAACTATTTCACATTTCACTGGAAGTTCAGGCAACGAAATCAGTAAGCTTTTCGCCGTAAAAAAAATGTTAATTTCACATTTCATTGGGAAGTTTGGGCAATGAAACCGACAAATTTTTCGTCGAAAAAAAGTGAAAGAAGTTGGAAAAACAAGAAAAATTAAACAAAGAAAACATTTGAGCAAACTATTATATTCAATTGCCTGTTGAATAAAAGATTCAAAGATAAGCTACTTTGCAATAATTTTATATTATTTACAAGATTCAATTTCTGGTGAAATGAGTATACTTTTGAAACACAAACAAAAAAGGAATTGAAAAAAAAAATCAGGGATAAATTAGTCATTTAATAAGTTAATGCATGTGTTGAAAGCTTTATATTAGTAATACATAAAAAAAAAATGATGATATTAGTTATGCATAACATAATACATAATAGAGTGTTTAGTTATACATAAATTGAAAAAAGTATATCAAACAAGGTATTGGCAATACATAGAGCTAATGCATACATTAACTTTTTCTTTTTTAATTACATTCTATCAAACGAGCCCTAAATATGTTGGCATTGTAAAAGTTTGAAGGCAACATGAGATAGGTGCAAAGGACAAATGACCCTACTATTAGCTCTGTCATATTAAGTGTAGCTCAACTTAGCTTACAATTAGGAATGTTTAAGACCAATATGGATCAAATTTCTCCTATCCATATTGGAAATATTGAAAGAAAAATTACATAAAAACACAAATTTAAGAGGTATAAATACATAAAATTCTTTATCTTTTAAAATATTTCATAAAATTTCAAATTTCTCCTCTTTTTTTTTTTTTCTCTTGATACATATTAAATAAGGAAGTAACAGATTTACATTTATTTTAGGAGAGTAAATAATGGGAGAGAATCTCTTAAATATCTAAAAAAAAATTAAAAAAATTCTCATCTCTATTAATTTTTATTTCATTAAAATTTTGAAAGCTTTATTGTGTGTTTTATGTTGACAAGCATTCATATTCTTTTAAAGAATTGTCATACTGTAGAAGCTAAAAGATCGCATAGCTAAAAAAATCTCTATTAATTCAGCGTTCATACATATATTTTTGGTTAATGCGTTTGATACATATATAATGTTATTACTTTCTTGATATATTTCTATAAACAGTGATACATTTGCTATCAGTATATTGACAATAGATATGAGTGATACATTTGTTGTCTGAATACTGGTGATACATATGACAAATACTTTTTGATAATGATTCTTATTTTTTGATTCATTTATAAATGTTTGATACATTTAACATATGTAAACTATTTATTTTTGTGTGAGATTGAATTTTAAATTGGTATTGAGTAACTTTTACTAGATGTATCATTATGATACATCTAAAACCATGTGTATTTGTGCCATGATTTGTGCGTGATTTACTCTCCGTAATAATTCAAAATCAGTTACTTTCTTGTTTAACTAACCACTCAATTATAAATGTATCACAATGCATATGTATCACAAAAACTAAAATCCAAAATATCTTATAATTTAATAAGTAAAAATAACATAAATTCCAACCTTATTAAAATTATTTACATTCTCTCCCACTTCCTTAATTACTCTACTCTCTCTCCCGATTCATATACATAACAAGACCGACATATATATAGAGATCTTTGTATATGACAAGGCCGGCATATACATAACAATGCCGATTCATATACATAACAAGTATGACAAGACCGACATATACATAACAAGGCCGATATATACATAACAAGGCCGACATATACATAATAAAACCGATTCATATACATAACATGACCGACATATACATAGAAATCTATGTATATGTATTTTTAGAAAAAAATGAGATTTTTGTAATATGTTTGGAGAGATAAGGTTTTCTGTAATAAGTGAAACTTAAGGTGTGAGTTTGTGTAATTTTTAGATTTAATAAACTTCTGGCAAAAAGTGTTACAAACTATTAAAGGTTTGGAATTTATGTAAGTTGTTCGTGGCCCATTTGTATAATCCAATTGTCTGGTTTATGCATATCATGAAGTTTGAGTGGAGATAAGTAAAAACCCCACTGACACCACCATTTAATTTGTATTTGGCTTTTTCATTTATTTTTTGTGGCATATATATCATGTAATGCCTCAAGTTAATCATGACATAATCAAACTTGAGATACAGTGTCTGAAATTAAATACAGCTGAAGTAATTACAGTTCAGATGTCTTTGTGTGATCTAGTGTATAAATTAGCCGACAAATCTATACATATTATATATCTAAGTATAAATACACATACATATACATAATCAGTGAATATATTTCTATATATTTGGGTTAGCACATTAATTTAGGCCAACGGGCCAAAAATGACAGCAACCCTTCACTTAAGGGGAAAAGGACATGGGATGATCATTTTTTAAAAAAAAAACGCCCATAATTGAAAAGGTGGACATGCTGTAATCAGTCGGTTAAAATAATTTCCCTTTTTAGCCATTTGGCCTAATTGGGCACATGCAGTCTCTATACTCAATTGATACACTTTTGTACTACATTGATACACTTTTGTACTATATTGATACACTTTTTTTAAAAAGAGAAAGAAAATTCTATGCAAGCACATGCAGTCACTATACCTAATTGATACTCTTTTATACCATATTAATACACTTTTATACTACATTGATACACTTTGATACCGCATTGATATACTTTGATACCGCATTGATATACTTTTATACTAGATTGATACACTTTGATACCGCATTGATATACTTTGATACACTTTATACTAGATTGATACACTTTTATACCACGTTGATACAGTATATATACCATATAAATACACCTTTTACAGAGAAAATTTGTGCAAGCATATACAGTAATTCGTTATTCGTGAGTTTGTTAACTTCACCTAAAATTTTGTGAAAATTTGTGTAAGCATATACAAAATTTATTAAAATCTGTACCCTCGCTGTCCAAACATTCCTTAATTTTTTTCACTCTACAATTCACAAATACAAAACTACACTCATTGGAGCTCCGGCAGCACCTGAACGAAGAAGAAGAAGGATAAACAATAAACAATAAAAATGAGTAGAATAGATAAGATACAAAACTTTCTCATTTTTTGTTTGTTCTTTTTGTTGCTGTGGGCAGGAAACAGGAAATAGACCTCCTTTTTCTAGCACATTTTGATGGATTAACATGAACAAACGGATCAGATAAACAATAAATATGAGATCTGTTCTTTTTTTGTAAAAATACCCATTTTTTTGATTGCTTGATATTCTTGTTTTCATTTTTTTGTTGCAGGTTTTGAATATCAATTGGTTTCAGAAGAAACCTGATGGGGACGACGAGGTAATTTTTTTTTTGCTGAAAAATATGTGTATCTGTAGATTTTGGTGATGGATTTTTTTGGGTTTTTTTTGTTTTTTCTGTTAATATTTTGTTGAATTTGGCAAAGATTTAAATTTTAGTATCTGAGATTGAAAATTGGAGTGAAATTGGTTGAATCTTGGTGGGTTGAATTTTTTTTTTTTCTAAGTTCTATGTGAAATCCATTGTATGGTTAGAATGGAGAAAAACGGAAAGAAGAAGATGAAATGATACGGTTTATACTGGGAGTGACTATTTAATTGTGGGTGCTATTTTTATGGTATTAATTTAGTTTTTGGTGTCATTTTATCCTTTTTCCTTTACTAAATCACTGGTGTTTGCACAGTGGACACTTACATTCCCAAAAATGACCAATCTTTAAAATATAGCCAGTTCAGAGCCACTGCCAATTTATGGTTCAGAGTTATCAGCATGAATAACAAGGCTACTAGATTCATTTGTGTAAGTCCAACTTTTGGTTTGGATGAATGCAAAGTAGATCTTGCATGCTTTGACTTACAAATATTGGATTGAAAATTGTGGCTTCCAAGATTTTCTTAGAGTGGCTATATTTGCAAAAACTTGATGCAATGGTTGATATGGAAAATAAAGGGTGTGTTTGGTATGACGGAAAATGTTTTCCTAGAAAATATTTTCTAGGAAAACAAGTCATTTTCTTACCTATTTTCTCATGTTTGGTTGGTGAGTAGAAAATATTTTCTAGAAAATATTTTTTGGTGTTTAGTTGGTGCGTGTATTTTCTAGTGTTTGGTTGGTGATAGAAAAATGTTTTTCGAAAAATACTTTTTTGTATTTCGCTAGAATGTAAATACTTTTTAGGAAATAGTTTCATGCTCCTCCATTCAAACTCCAAAAAATCCCTATGCTTTTCGATACTCCCCAACCCGAATAGTAACTTGCTAAACGCATGAAGCAATGAATTCAGTAAGTTCCCAAATATATATTCCACACGGTAAATATAATTTTGAATACTTTAGTAATGCTAGTAACACTAATCAAAACTAGCTAACTGTTAAACCAGTAAACCAACATTACTTATATGAGACCATGCTACTTGTAACAAAATACTAAGTAATTAAATACGTTACAACGAAGTAATCAAATAGTAGTAACTAAAACAATTGCATTGCATATCTATCTGGTAGTCAAATCCCAAATGATCCACAAAACAGAGTATTTAGGTAAAAAATATGCAATACATTATCAAGACATAAGTGCACGAATAATACTTGTTTTCATACCCTATCAAGCTATTTTCTTCCAACCCATTTGTTTACCTATGTTTGTCGTTATCTTTCCAACCATAACTTTCGGAGATTTTGACTTTTAACCATAAACGCCTTGGCTAAGTATCAAACCCATTGCATAGCTTTTTGATAAATTTTCATCTTTGCTTGATTTAACTGATTCCACAGATACACCACTATGTACAAATTCATTTGTCGTGACATCCATTTCCACTGCTGTAGACACATCTTTGATGGAATTTTTCCTAGAGGTACTTCGGTCAAGTATGTTCCTCTCTTGATTAGTTTTCTCCTTCCTATTTTTTCCACCACATCTTTGGGGGAAATAGTATAAGAATGGTTGTTTTGAGAAGAATCTAGGAACGTTGTAGGATCACCTTCTAGGGGCAGTTCAACATGGTGAGCAAGATCATGTCTGGCAAGCACATTCTCTGGGCTTAGTTCATCTTCAGAAAGACTAGATGGTGAGGAATGAGCACTATACCTCTTCTCAAGTTCAGTGAAATTTGATTTCCAACTCCTGGAAGTTGACTCTAGCTTAGCATTGTTGAAATGGTAGCTAGAATTATCATAATCATCAGACCATGAGCTCATATAATTGTTCACCAAATAACCATTAGCATTTTGAAGATTCTCATTTGGCAAATCACTTGTACCAGGAGCAAACTCAACAAACAATTGTTTCACTGTTATAGGAACGGATGCACCTAAATTTTTACTACCAAGTTCAAATTGAATTATGGCTGAACAAGATCCATATCCCATTCTCTTCTCACTCTGTCCTGTCATCGTTAGTTTCTTAGGCATCTTCATGTAATACCCCGTATTTCTATCTAACTTTTATTCGTCCCTAGAACATCAAAGATCTTTCTTCATAGATGAATATCTTTTATTCCCTATGGTATTTTTAAGATTTTTATTTTTTATCATGAGAAAAATTGAATAAGTTTTCCATCGATATCAAATTCGCCCAAATTTGATACTCGGACGAAGAGTTAGAGCCATTTTAGTAAGACAGTGTACCACCTGGTACTTTAGCGCATTGCGGAGTCAGCCAAAATGGCAATCGTCAAAATTCAGTGAGCCTCCGTGATTATGGCACGTCGTGCCAAGGCTCAATTTCAGAGTTGTCAAATTATAGTGCACCAATGTGATTCCACCGCATCGCGGTGCCATTCCAGTTCGCAACCAAGGAGGCAAAGCGATTTCCACCACGTCACGCCGCCAGCCAATTTTCCAGTCGTCCAGTTTCCAGTGAGTTAGAGCAATTTCACCGGATCTCACCAGCGTGAAAAATTGGGATTTTGTGCAGGTTCCATTTATTAGATTTCAGGGACCATTTAGTAATTTCCCTAAAGCCCTAATTAGTCTATACACGGGATTTAAACCCTTAATAGCGAAAAGTTGCTCATTTATTTTCACTATTCCTCAAGAGCAAAAGCATTCTCTCTCAAAAATAGAAAACCCTAGCCCCCAAGTTTAAAAAGCAATCTCAAAAATCCCTCCACAAAAACTTCAAGAATCTAGATTTCCAGGTATGTTAGATGTTGATTCTTAGGTTCCTTCCACCCAAGAAGTTCAAGAATCTTTTTCTAAATTCAAAGATTGAATATTTATGATCTTTAATGATTTGTGTGAGTTGAAGTTCATGCTTAGGTTATTGTTGAGTTATGATTCATGTTCTAGATCACAAGTTTCATAATTTAGCCCTAGTATGTGATAATTTGCATAATGTTCATGGTAAACCCCTTTAAGTTGCAAGTTTATTGATGTAACCATGTCAATTAGGTGTATTGAATGTTGTATGACCAAAGTATGCTCCCCATATGTTTGATAAAATGCTTGTGTGAAGGAAATAGGATCATTATAGCATGTTGACAAGAAACCCCAATTATGTATAAGTTTATGCATGGCAAGTTTTTGTTGAAAAGCCTTAGTGAATGAATTATGATATGTTGCATGCATTACTACTCATGTGTATTCCTTATTGAATGAATTATGAGATAATAGTATGCACTCCCTATACATTTACATGTTTAAGACTTCTAAGTGCTTGAAGAGATGCTTCATTGATTGTGTTGTGAATGATAGCCTATTGCCATGTTATGTACGAGTTGTCCTGT